>NW_007726923.1:182766-192477 GCF_000696425.1 Galeopterus variegatus
GAGCAGGTCCTTTAGCTTCCCCTGATCCAAACAGTTCCCATCTTGTCCAAAAAAATGTGTGCATATATACATATACGTGTATGTGTGTATATGTGTGTGTGTGTGTGTATGTTTAAAGCCCATGAGGGGTCTTCAAAAAGTTGATGGAAAGATTTGTATTATCTTTTTTAAAAATTGAAATATATTGATTATACATATTTATAGGGTACAGAGTTAAGTTTTAATTTTAGTTTTCCACGAACTTTTCGAAGTACCCTCATACACACAAACACACACACACAGACACACACACACACACACACACACACACACACACACACATCCCAGCTCTGCTTCTGTGAGCAGGGGCCATAGAGGGGCAGTTTCAGTTAGATGGAGCATCAGCAAAACTGAAAATAACATCTCAGCACTAGGATACATCTTGATCCATATTCAGCTTGCTCCACAGTAGCTCTACAAAACATCAAGCACTGACATAAAAAATAAAAAAGTACTTTACTCCTGTGGGAGAAAAGTAGTGATCCAGAAGAGAATAAATCAGAGGTACATGATGTAAACACTGGCAAAAGACCTCAGGTTGATGTTGGGGTATTGCCAGGAAAAGCCACATGTCCAAGCTGCCAAGAATTGCAGGTCCTTGAATTTAACTACATCCCAGGTCTAGCCTTATAAGACCATAAAATTAATCTTTTTAGGAACCCCAAAGCTGGTAGGTCTGAGGAAAGCTGATTTATTACCCAAAACTCAAAACAGACTGAAGTATTTGATCCATAATGGTACATGATTCCTGTTCAGTGAGAACTGTGACTATCAGGGAGCTCAGGCATTTATCTCAAACTTACATCTTATTCTCTTCCTGTAGGTACAGAACATGTGAAGCCAGATTTCAGAAGTCTGCTTGGAAAGCATGAAATCAGATCAAAGGGGCTTTTTATGACTTGATTGACCCCAGTATACAATAATTTCACACAGCTGGGCTACAAAGCAATAACCAAAAGGGAGGTGGCATAGAATAATAGTAAACAGCTCAGGCGGTGGAGGGAGGAAGACCTGAGTTTACATTCTTTTCCCACTATTTGCTAGCTTTGTGTCTTTGGGAAAATTACTTAACCTATTTTTATATATTCTGAAATAGAGGCAACAGAACTAACCTGATAATGTTTTGTGAAATTAAAATTGAAAAAATAAAGGCATGCATCCTGGAGATGTGAAGAAGAAATTTCAGAGCATCACTGTTCAAAATAGCAAAAGATTGAAAATAAACTGTAACAGTTGTGCTAGGTATAGAAAACAGCATTCACTTGTACTGCTACATGCACTATTTTGAATGAACTCTAAGAACATAATATTGAAAAAAAATGCAAACCACATCTAGTATGATTCCACTTATATGAAGTTCAAAAGCAGGCAAAACTAAAGAATATGTTATTTAGGAATTATATATAGGTAGTATATATAAAGAAAAGCAAAGGAATATTAGCTCTAACAGTCAAAATAGTGGTTACCTCTGGTGCAGGAGGAAGAGGATAAAATTAGAGGGTAAGAATATACAAGAAGCATCTGCGGATCTAGAAACATATTTCTTAATCTGGGGTGGGTAGGTGGGTGTTCATTTTAATATTATTTTTTAACTGTGAAAATAAAGTTATATTTTCTTTTGTATGTGTGATATATTTTACAATAAGATTACCCCAAAATAGGCTTTCAAAAAAAATATTTTTTTCTAGACATTGTTATACAGGTACAAGCTTTCTGCTCAGGCAGACAATGGATTCCTGAAGGACCCCCTCCATTTTTCCACTTGTGTCTTTTCATTCCTAGTTAAAACCCTAGAGCCCAACCCTGAGAGACACACAGATTCATTAGACTCTGCTAAAACACACACACACACACTCACCATTGTTGTTTTTCAAAGGCAGATTCAGTGTTCCCTATATTATTTTATTTTAAATTTACTTTTTTCCCCAGCAGTGAAAGTAATACATGCTCAATGTAAAAAGAAATTGGAAAAAAAAAATTGAAAGCAGAATTAAAGAAAAAGAACACTTGTAGATTCATCACTTAACTATTTAGCATTTCTGATGCATTTCCTCCTGGGCTTTCCTTTAGTACATTTTTGTGTTGGTTTGCAGAGCTATACATAAAATAAAGAATTGTCTTTTTTTGCATTGTTAATTTTTTTCTAATTAGAAGAATAACAAATTTCAATTTAAGAATCTCGGGAAAGATATCTGTGCCTGCCTCCTTATCTCCTCATAAGCCACAGGAAAAAAATTGTGACTGATGAAATATCCAGAAATTTAAACCCCAGCATACACACAGAAGGAATGCCAAGTGCAGTGAAAACATAACCAGGGTGGTTGAGGACACCAGAATAGAATGCCTGCAACTGCAGATGCTGGGCATTGTGCGCAGAATTTAAAATTCTCTGAAGTAGGAAGAAAACCAATGACTGCTTGAATCAACCAGGGTGGTGGGTTGGGGTGGGCCTTACACATTTCTGATACCCCAGCTGACAACACTGGATCTCAGAAGAGGGAACACTGGATCAGAGCCCATGGGCGCACCACCCTGTGAATGAGATTAGTGCCCTTAAAAAGTGGCCCAGGGGAATGAATGAGATTAGTGCCCTTAAAGAGTGGCCCGGGGAGCTCCTTTGCCACTTCTACCATGTGAAGGCACAGTGAGAAGGTGCCATCTGTGATCCAGAAAGAAGGCCCTCACCAGCCACCAAATCAGTGCCTTCATCTTGGACTTCCCAGCTCCAGAACTCAGAAATAAATTTCTGTTGTTTATCAGCTACCCAGTCTATGGTATTTTGTTATAGCAGCCCAAGCAGACTAAGACACATCTAAAACTTGGGGGGAGGGGAGTAAAGAGAGTACAAGCATGTTGTTTAGAAATATAGAAACAAAAGCCGAAAGAAAAAGCTGAGAGGCAAGAGGTTGCCTAGAGAGCAGGAGAAAAGGGTGACGGTAAGGGGCCACTCATCTTCTCACTCTGTCTGAAGGAACTGTGACTCTCAAAACTACATATGCGAGACTCCCACTTTCAGTCAGAAGAGAGTACCAGGGACTAGGTCACTTTCCTGTCTAAGATGACCAAGAAATTTCTGAAGAAATAATGCCTGAAGATTTTCCAAATTTGATGAACACTATAAAAAAATCAAGATCAAGATCTAAGATCACAGACCCCAAGCACAAGAAACATGAAGAAGACCATAGCAAGGCACATTATAATTAAATTGCTCAAAACCAGTGATAAAGAGAAAGTCTTAAAAACATCCAGAGGAAAAACACACATTACATATATATATATAGGAACAAAAAATGACACTAAATTTTTTTGTCAGGTCCAAGGAAAGTGAGAAGATGGTGGATCAACATCTTTAAACCACTGAAAGACAAAAATACCTAGGGTTCTATGTCCAGTGAAAATATCTGTTAAAAATTAAGATGACTCGGGCCGGCCCGGTGGTGCACTGCTACAGTGCGCCGCTTGGGAAGTGAAGCGGCGCTCCCGCCGAGGGTTTGGATCCCACATACAAACCGGCCGCTCACTGGCTGAGTGAGGTGCGGGGGCAACACCGAGGGTTGCGATCCCGTTGCCGGTCTCAGTCTGGTACGGGCGCGACACTGAAGGTTGCGATCCGTTGCCGGTCACAAAAAAAGAGACAAAAAGGAAAAAAAAGAAAATTAAGATGACTCAATAACAAAATGACAAACAACCCAATTTTAAAAATGAGCAAAGGGCCGGCCCAGTGGCGCACTGCTACAGTGCGCCGCTTGGGAGCGCGGTGGCGCTCCCGCCGAGGGTTCGGATCCCACATACAGACCGGCCGCTCACTGGCTGAGCGAGGTGCGGGCACAACACCGAGGGTTGCGATCCCGTTGCCAGTCACGAAAAAAGACAAAAAGGAAAAAAAAATGAGCAAAGGACTTGAGAGGGCATTTCTCCAAAGAAGATATACAAATGGCCCAATAAGCACATGAAATGATGTTCAATGTCACTAGTAATTAGAGAAATGCGAATCAAAACCATGGTGAGGTACCACTTCACACCCACTAAGTTATTTTAAAAAACTGAAAGTAACTAGGTGAGGATATGGAGAAATTGGAACCCCCATATAAAGACGATGGGAATACAAAAATGTACAGCTGTTGAGGAAGACAGACAGTTTAGAGGTCCTTTAAAAAGTTAAACATAGAATTTCTACATGACCCAGCAATTCCACTCCTAAGTATATACCCAACAGGATTGAAAACAGGTACTCAAATCCTTGAGACTCAGCAAGTCACAAATGTTCATAGCAACACTATTCACAATAACTGAAAGGTGGAAACAACCCAAATGTCTATCAACAGATGGATGGATAAAAATTGTGCTATATCCACGCAATACAATATTATTCAGTCACAGAAAGGAACGAAGTACTGTTTGTTACATGCTTCATTGTGAACGAACCTGGAAAACATTATGTACAGTGAAAAAAGCCAGACACAAAACGTCATGTACTGTTTGATTTTATTCACGTGAGATATCCAGAATGGATAGGTCACTGAAACAGAAATGAGATGGGTGGTTTCCAGGGGCTAGGGGAAGAGGAGATTGGGGAGTAATTGCTTAATGGGGTTTTATTTGGGAGTAATGAAAATGTTTTGAGGCTTGATAGAGGTGCTGGTTGCACAACGTTGTGAATGAACTAAATGCCACTGATTTGTTTACTTTAAAATGGTCCATTTTATGTTATGTAAATTTCACCTCCCTTTTAAAAATTAATTTTAAATGGGTGACATCTTATAGAGTTCTTTTATATGGTTCCTGTAAAGTATGTGCCTTGATCACTTGATATGAAAGTTGGTATGCTCCATGTTGGAAACAAAATCAAGCAGCCTTTTAGTGGCTGAAAGCCTGTAGCTTTTTGGCAAGAAAATGCTTCAATTCATCCTGGAACTATACATACAAATAACTAAAACATATTCAAATCCTATCGAGGGTGGAAACTGGATAAAGTCCAGCTGAAAGTGATAAAAGGCCCTCGAGGCTCTGGTTACTGACCGTGTCTCAGCTTTACAATTCTCCAGGATCATGTTGCAAACAGATGACACATTAACCTGAAAACAGTCTCAGCTGTCTTTTTAAAATTTCCCCAAAATGTTGATTTAAGACAGTAACCAATTTGTCTATATTATTATGAATGGTTTCATGGAGAAATTTAGCTAAAATCCATTTTTATTTAAATAACTTGATGCCAGCAAGTGGCCATTTAAAGAGTTCCAGAGATTACTTGAGTAAAGGATTCAACCAAATGTTTTCCATTCTTCCTTTTCAAAATCCGGGGCTAACCAATGATATTTTATAATAGCCTCTTTGAGTCCCTCAAGAGATTTATCCTTTGAGGGTTTAGATAGTATCATAACCTTAGTTAAGACTCCTTGTTCGGGGCTGAGCCCGTGGCGCACTTGGGAGAGTGCAGCACTAGGAGCACAGCAGCACTCCTGCTGCGGGTTCGGATCCTATATAGGGATGGCCGATGTGCTCACTGGCTGAGCGCGGTGCAGCCGGTCTCAAAAAAAAAAAAAAGGACAAAAAAGAGACTTCTTGTTTGGCATAATGATCTGCTAGAGTGTCTCCTCTAGTTCCCTTAGTTTCCTCAACCTTTATATACCCCTCTAGGAAGTAGGAGTGTGTCTAAAATTCCCTCATCTTGCTGTCCACTTCTGTTGGGGTTCCTGCAGAGGTGACAAGCCCCCTTTGTTTCGAAAGCACAAAAACACACCTATCTGTATATATGTTTACTTGCTGGTCTTTGGCTAGTTGCGAAACTCCAGTAAGTGCAATTAGTTCACCATCTAGGCTAATTTTACCTCAGGTAGAGGACTATATTCTAAAGAAGAGCTTAAATTAGTGATAGCACATCTTGCTGGGTAACCTCCAGTTTCAGTTTTAAGTTGTGCTACATCAATAAATAATACTAAGTTAGTGTTCTCAGTGGGAGTCAACAAATCTGAGTGTGGTACAGAAGCTTCCCTAACCAAGAAAATATAATTATGAGGTTCCCCTTCCTCTGCTAAGGGCAGGATTCAGAGTGTTGTAGCGGTGAATAGCAATGAGAGAAGGAGAGAGTAACAGAATCTCATAAGAGGTTAATCTGCTGACTGAGAAGTATTGGGTGATCCCAGTCAGTAGTAATGTCTGTACTGCATGAGGAACGATGAAGTCAGCAGGGAGCCTAGAACTAGTTCAGAAGAAGCATCAGCATGTTTTGCAGTGGCATCTATTGCCCAAAGAAAAGAGGGATAAGCTTTTGCAACAGGGTCAAGAGTAATGGTTTTTTGATGGTTCCCATGAAGTTGAGTTAAAACCACAAGGGCTTGTCCAGATCACCCATGCACAAATAGACAAAATGGCTTTTTGTAGTTAGGGGTGCCTAAGAAAGGAGGATGTTGAAGAACCTTCCTCAGGTTCTAGAAGGCCTGTTTATGTTCAGGCTCTCAGGGGAGAGGCTGTTCTCTAAGGACTTAGTTAATTCCTGAAGAGGTATTTCAATCACAGAAAATTTTGATACCCACATTGTCTGTAATATCCAGTCAAGCCTAGAAATGACAGCTGTCATTTTGTGAGGGCTCTAGGATAAGTTTAGGTAATCTTTAGTCTACCAGGAGAGAATGTTTGTCCCTCCTTACATAGGGCATGCCCCAAATAGTGGACTGTGTTTGGGTAAAATTGTAATTTATCTTTTGAAATATTATGTTCCTTTTCTGCTAAGGCTGAGAACAATTAAATGGAATCCTTTTAAGAGACTTCCTTGTTCTCTGAACAAAGTAGGACATCATCTACATATTTTATCAGAACTGAGTCACAAGGGAAATTTAGATCTTTTAAGTCTTGATTGACGAACTGAAAATCAAAAGGGGCTTCAATGAACTAGGCAAGACTGTCCAGTTATATGATTGTCCTTCCCCAGGTGAAGGCAAAAAAGTATCGACTATCCTAGTCGAAAAGCAGGCTGAAAAAGGCAGAGAAAATTTCCCCTACAATAAAGCAAGTGACTGCAGGTAGAATTGACAGATGGTATGTGGTTTAGATACTACTAGAAAACAAAAGTAAATTTTATTGGTGGCCTGAAGTCTTGAACAAATCAATATCTTTACCAATTTGGGCTTTTCACTGGCAAGACAGGAATGTTACAAGGGAGAGTATGAGATATGAGAAGATCTTTGGATATAAGGCCTTCAACCATGGGTTCAAGTCCTTCCTCTTCTTCTGGCTTCAAATGATATTGGGGAAGTTTGGTAATGGTTTGGTAGGATCTGTCTGAATTTAATAGGTTCTACTCCAGTTATTTTTCCTGTGTCAATGGAATTTTTAGTCCTTAGGGCATCAACAATCTTTAGGAAATTCAATGAGATGTAAGAAGACTCAGTTAGACAACACAATGAACTGAGAAAACCTATCCAGGATATGAAGTAGAAAATTTAAAAAGAGATTAATATCTTTAAAAAGAATGTAGTGGAACTTCTGGAACTGAAGGATTCACTCAATGAAATTTTAAAAAAAAAACTGAGAGCTTAATCAGCAGGCTAGAGCAAGCAGAAGAAAAGATTTCTAATCTTGAAGATAGTCTTACTAAAATAACCCAGGTGAACCAAAAAAAAAAGAAAAGAAAAGAAAAGAAAAGAAAAGAAAGAAAGAAAGAAAAAGAAAAGAAAAAAGAATTTTAAAAAAATGAAGAAAAACTAAGAGAGCTAGCAGACAACCTTAAGTTCATAAACAACAAACATCCAGATCATGGGTGTTCCAAAAGGGGAAGAGAAATGAAAACATATTAAGTGAAATAACAGTGGAAAACTTCCCAGATATAGGGAGAGACATGGGCCTTCAGATCCAGGAGGCTCAAAGATCCCCAAACAGATTCAATTCAAAAAGGTCCTCTCCAAGACACATTGTAGCCAAACTGGCAAAACTCAAAGACAAAGAGAAAATCCTAAAAACAGCAAGAGAAAAGCATTGAGTCAACTATAAGGATATCCCCATCAGACTAACAGCAGACTCCTCAATAGAAATTCTACAAGCCACAAGAGAATGGGACAATATATTCAAAATACTAAAAGAAAAAAAAAAAAAAAAAAAAAAAAAAACCCTGCCAGCCAAGAATACTATACCAAGCAAGGCTAACCTTCAGATAAGAAGGAGGAAGAGTATTTTCCAGACAAACAAGAACCATGGGAGTTCACCACCATATAACCAGTCCTACAAGAAATCCTCATGGGAGTCCTGCATCTGGAATACAAAAAGATAATAATCACTACCATAGATACACAAGGAAGAATAAAACCTACTGGTAGAACAAAAATGCAAATGAGAAAGAGAAAGAAACTATATCTTACCACCTCAAAAAACCAACAAACACTAAAGACAAACAATAAAAGGGAAAGAAAGGAACAAAAGATATTTAAAACATCCAAACAAAATTTGATAAAATGCCAGGGGTATTGTCTTACCCTAAATGCAAATGGATTAAATTCCCCACTCAGAAGACACAGACTGACTGATTGGATTAAAAATCTAGACCCAACCATACGCTGTCTACAAGAGATTCACCTCACCTGCAAAGACACACACAGACTAATAGTGAAGGGATAGACAAAGATATACCACACAAATGGAAACCAAAAATGAGCAGGAGTAACTATTCCTATATCGGATAAGTAGACTTTAGACCAAAAACTATAAAAAGAGTCAAAGAAGGCCATTATATAATGATAAATGGATCTATCCAGCAAGAAGAAATAACAACCATAAATATATATGCACCCAACACTAGAGCACTCAGATATATAAAGCAAACACTATTAGACCTAAAGAAAGAGATAGACCCCAACACAGTAATAGCTGGGGACCTGAACACCCTCTGTCAGCACTGGAAAGATTATCTATGCAATAAATCAACAGAGAAACACAGGAATTAAACTACACTTTAGACCAATTGGACTTGGCAGATATTTACAGAAATTTAATCCAACAACTACAGAATATGTATTCTTTTCATCAGCACATAAAACATTCTCCAGGATAGACATGTTAGGTCACAAATCAAGTCTCAACAAATTTTTAAAAATTGAAATCATTTCAGACCACAACAGATTAAAACTAGAAATCAATAACAGGACAAACTCTGGAAACTATACAAATACATGGAAATAAACAACATGCTCTTCAATGACCTATGGATCCAAGAAGAAATTAAACAGGAAATCAAAAAATTCCTTGAATCGAATGAAAATAAAGACACATCATACTAAAACCTGTGGGATACTGCAAAAACAGTACTAAGAGGGTAGTTACTGCAATAAATGCTTACATCAAAAGTATAGAAATATTTCAAGTAAACAACCTAATACTACACTTCAAAGAACTAGCAAAACAGGAACAGTCCAATCTCAAAATTAATAGACAGAAATAAATAGTTAAGATCAGAGCAAAACTAGATGAAATAGAGAGACCCAGAAAATAATACAAAAGATCAATGAAACAAAAAGTTGGTTTTTTGAGAAGATATACAAAATAGACAAATCATTAGTTAGGCTAACTGAAAAAAGAGAGAAGACCCAAATAACAAAAATCAGAAATGAAAAAGGGGACATTACAACTGGTACCACAGAAATACAAGAATAATTAGAGACTATTATAAGAAACATATGCCAACAA
>NW_007726923.1:192500-203138 GCF_000696425.1 Galeopterus variegatus
AGAAATGAAAAAGGGGACATTACAACTGGTACCACAGAAATACAAGAATAATTAGAGACTATTATAAGAAACATATGCCAACAAACTTGAAAACCTGGAGGAAATGGATAAATTTATGGACACATACAAACTACCAATAATGAACCAAGAAGAAATAGAAAATCTGAACAGACCGACAACAAGCAACAAGACTGAAGCAGTAATCAGCAGTCTCCCAACAAAGAAAAGCCCAGGACCAGATGGCTTTACTGCTGAATTCTACCAACCTCTAAACCAATTCTCTTCAAACTGTTCCAAAATATTGAAACAGAGGCCATCATCACCAACTCATTGTATGAGGCCACATCACCCTGATACCAAAACCAGACAAAGATACAACAAAAAAAGAAAACTACAGGCCAATATCTTTGATGAACATAGATGCAAAAATCCTCAACAAAATATTAGCAAACAAAATACAACAATGCATTAAAAAAAGTTATACACCATGATGAAGTGGAACTCATTCCAGGGATGCAAGGATGGTTCAACATTTGCAAGTCAATAAATGTGATACACCACATCAACAAAATCAAGGACAAAAACCATATGACTATCTGAGTAGACACAGGAGAAAGCTTTTGACAAAATTCAACATCCCTTCATGATAAAGACTCTCAGAAAATTAGGTGTAGAAGGAAAGTATCTCAACACAATAAAAGCCACATATGACAAATCTACTGCCAATATCATCCTGAATAGGGAAAAGCTGAAAGCTCTTAAGAACAGGAACAAGACAAGGATGTCCACTCTCACCACTCCTATTAAACATAGTACTGGAAGTACTAACCACAGTAATCAGACAAGAGAAAGAAATAAAGGGTATCCAGACTGGAAAAGATGAAGTCAAACTGTCTCTGTTTGCAGATGACTTGATCCTATGTATAGAAAAACTAAAAGACTCTACAAAAAAATAACAAAAATCTCATATAGCTGATAAATGATTTCAGTAAAGTTGCAGGATACCAAATCAATAAACAAAAATCAGTAGCATTTTTATACTTTAACAATGAACCAGCAGAAAAAGAAATCAAGAAAGCAAGCCCATTAAAAGTCACCAAAAAAAAAAAAAAAAACAAAACCTAGGAATAAATTTAGCCAAGGAGGCGAAAGATCTCTAAAATGAGAACTACAAATCACTGCTGAAAGAAATTAAAGAGGACACATAAAGATGGAAAGATATTCCATGTTCATGGATTGGAAGAATTAACATTGTGAAAATGTCTATACTACCCAAAGCAATCTGCAGATTCAATGCAATCCCCATCAAAATACTAATGACATTCTTCATGGAAATAGAAAAAACAATCCTAACATTCATATGGAACAACAAAAGACCCTGAATTGCCAAAGAAATCCTGAGCAAAAAAATAAATAAAGCCAGAAGCATTACACCGTCTGACTTCAAATTATACCACAGGCCTATAGAAACCAAAACAGCATGGTACTGGCATAAAAACACATTCAGACCAGTGGAACAGAATAGAGAACCCGGGTTTTCTGGGAACCCACATTCTTACAGCCAACTGATCTTTGCCAAAGGCACCAAGAACATACATTGGGGAAAAGAGTGCCTCTTCAATAAATGGTGCTGGGAAAACTAGACATCCATATGTAGAATGAAACTACACCCATACCTCTCGCCATATACTAAAATCAACTCAAAGTGAATTAAAGACTTAAACATAAGACTTGAAAGTATAAAACTCCTAAAAGAAAAAAATAGGGGAAACACTTCAAGAAGTAGGACTAGGCAAAGACTTTAGAAATAAGACCTCAAAAGCTCAGGCAACAAAAGAAAAATATAAACAAATGGGATTATCTCAAACTAAAAAGCTTCTACACAGCAAATGAAACAATTAACACAGTGAAAAGACAACCTACAGAATGGGAGAAAATATTTGCCAACTACACGTCTGACAAAGGATTAATATCCAGAATATACAAGGAACTCAAATAACTTAACAGTAAAAAAGGTAGCTTGATTTAAAAATGGGCAAAGGAGGTAAAGAGGCATTTCTCAGAGGAAGGTAAACAAATGGCCAACAGACACGTGAAAAAATACTCAATATTTAGTGATGTTGCATAGTGACAGAAGGGAAACGTAAATCAAAACCACGTTGAGATGTCACCTCACCCTAGTTAGACTGGCTGTTATCAAAAAGACAGAGAATAACAAATGCTGGCGAGGATGTGGAGAAAAGAGAACTCTCCTACACTGTTGGTGGGACTGTAAACTAGTGCAGCCATTATGGGAAACAGTATGCAGGTCCCTCAAACAACTGCAGATAGAACTGCCATATATCCAGTAACCCTACTGCTTTGGGTATATACCCAGAAGAACGGAAATCATCACGTCAAAGGGATACCTGCACTCCTGCGTTTATCACAGCTCTATTTACAATAGCCAAGAGTCAGAACCAGCTTAAATGTCCATTGACGGATGACTGGGTAAGGAAAATATGCTTATATACACCATGGAATACTACATAGCCATAAAAAAGAATGACATTCTGCCATCTGCAGCAACACAGATGAACTTAGAAAAAAGTTATGTTGAGTGAAATAAGCCAGACATAGGAAGAGAAATACTGCATGTCCTCACTCATAAGTGGGAACTGAAAAAAATAAACAACAACAACAAAAAAAGAAAGATAAAACAATCGCAATAATTCATTGAACTTTCTAAAGGAGAGAACAAAGCTGAGGCCACCAGAGGGGAGAAAGGTGGGGGGTGGGGATGGGGAGGGGTAGCAAGAAATTGGTAATGGGCCACAAAATATTAAACATTGTGTAATGTTGAATATATTAATTACCCTGATTTGAACAGCACATATTGCACATAGGTATTAATATTCAACACTGTAACCCACAGAAATGTACAATCAATTGTTTCAATTAAAAAATTCCTCATAAAGTTATTAAAAACTTCATGCATGAATAATTTTGAAAAAATAAGTTAAAATATTTTGTTATAACTAACTCAAAAAGCAGTAGGATATTTATGTGCCTGCTCTTACTGAGTTTTTTCCATAGAAACAAAATCTATGACAGGATTAGTGTCCCAAATTCTGCATACTCCAGATGGAGACCTTTACACGCCCCCTCATTCACTTGATAATAACTCCCCTGCCCTCATCTTGCCTATAGTGAATTTATACCTCTCAAGCCTGCCAAGTCCCCTCTCAGCAGAAGCTTAGTGCGTGGTATGGAAAACAACAGGCTCACCTAACTGCCCCCGAAAATTACTCCAGCAAAATAAGAAATGTTCTCTCTTCCCTTACAGGTGCATAAAAGAAGGAAGTATTCAGCTTCATAAAATCGCCCTTGTAGATTTTTTTCTAACAAAGTCATCTTCTAAGACACCTGTCTTCAGAGACTGTTCTGGCCTGTGAACGTGTCAATTAGCCTTAAGAGATACTGTAATTATTAGTGGTTGTTTACTTAATGTCCTGCTGCCATGACAATAATACTGAAGTCGATTTCTGCTTTCTGATAGGTATAAACACCTGTGAATTTTCATAGGCCAGAAGAGGATCGTGACATTTCCCTCTTCTTCCACTTGCACAGAGGTAATAAAATCTGTGACTGTTAATTTCCTATTTACACAAACGAGTTTAAAATTCTTGTGATATCTAAATGAATGCTTCTGACACAGGATGCTGTCACACTCAGCGCTCATCCGTTCGCCAGCCACAGAAACTCTCAGCTCCGCCCCTGACAGGCAGATTGGGAATCAGTTTCTTTTCCCCCCACCACGACAGGCACAACCTCGCCTCCTTCTGATAAGACAACGCCAGAAACTTTAGTCACCGTCCCCATCTTCTCCTAGAGGCTTGGTTTTGAACCACCGCACCTAACCCCACCCCATCGGTAGGAAATCGCGAAGGAGCTATTGCAAAGTCCCACCGTCAAGCCTCCCCTCCCTCCTGCACCAGTCCTAAAGGATTCCCTTCTGGCTCCTAGGACATTCTGTACAAAGGGAAACAATCACGCACCGCAGCCTCGGCCTCTGCAGACAGAACCCACAGGGGCTCTACGTAGCCAGTTTTGGGGGGATGCAGAGCTCTGAGCGCTACCTTGGGAGCTTACCCACCCTGTCCGATGCTGTTACTGTTTGAAGGCTTGCTGTTCCACACCAGGGACTTACAAGCAAACACACACAGACTCTTGTAACAGACCGGACACTGACGCTACTTGTCCCCAGGCCACAATCTCACTTGGCTTCCTCTGCAGGAGACTCAGCCCAGGGACTTACAAGCAAACACACACAGACTCTTGTAACAGACCGGACACTGACGCTACTTGCCCCCAGGCCACAATCTCACTTGGCTTCCTCTGCAGGAGACTCAGTACCGGATTTAGTCGTTTCCTCTAAAGCCCTTCGTGCTCCTGAAGCGTGGGGGAATTTTTACTAGGCTTGGTTTGGTAAGATTTAGGCTCTGCTGCCTTCCCTCTTCCCCAGCTCGTCCCGCGTTCCAAGCCACCCAGCTCCCGGGTCTTCCACAGCCCGCTGTCGTTGGAAGTTGCTACTGAGAGTCAACAAACCAAATCCCTGGAGCAGGAAAGAAGCTGTCGCCGCAGCGTCCAGACCCGAGGAGCTGCCGTCCCCTCGCCCCGCCTTCGCCACAGCCCAGTCGCAGGAACGGGCGCGGAGCTGGGGAGGCTTTGGAAGACCTGTGCAAACAAGCTGGGGGGGGGGGGGGGACTCATTACCGGCTAGTATTTCTCCTCGGCAGCATGTCTCCCTCCCCGGGTAAGCGATGGAGCCTCCCAAGTCCAAATCCTGCCGCGTCCGCCCCTTATATCATCTGAGCACGGTGAGACCTCATGGGGCGGGGCCTCGCGCAGGAGACAGACAGGGACAGCCCAACAGTACCGTTTACATGGACGGGAAACCCACTCCAAAGATAACAGCTTTGTTTAACTTTGGGTGGATATGGGGTAGATATGGGCAGTGGGGCTTCTTTGTTGCTTTCTGATTCATTTGGGGGGAAGTGGGGTTTGCAGTTCCAACGCGCAGCCCCGGGAGGGAGACCTGGGAGCAAGCCCACGTCCTCCAGACTTCCCCGGCCCGGCTCTGGCCCTTCCCGAGACGCCCCAGGCTCAGGCGCGCTCCGCGGGCCTCTCCCCACAACGCCTCCAGCCCCGCCACGCCTGCTCGAATTGCCCCATCAGCGGCTGCGGCTGCGGCTGTCCGCCGGGGTTGTGGGGTGGGGAACCGGGGGGTGCGGGCACTAGGCGGAGCAGGAGGCAGAAACTCAGCCCCGCTTTTTCCCCTCCCCGCTCCCATCCCCCCAATAATTTGAGAATTTTGATTCCAGCTGCTTTCTCTTGCGGGTGCTTTAATCTGTAAAGAGGTGATGCCTGCTGCTAGGGGCTGCCACCAAGAGCAGCCGCGACGCAGGTGGGCAAACGGGATGAGGAGCGAACTGCCGGGGACGGACGTAGCACTCGGGTCTCCTGCAGCGTTCAGTCCAGTTCTGACTCAAATGCTCCTCTTCTGCTCGTACTTGGCCCTCTTAAAATTCGGGTAAGTGAATGTTTCTCCATCTACTGTCTTCCGTCTCCCGCGCCCAGAGCCAGAGGCCCTCTGGAGCCCTCCCAGCAAGACCCTCCGTCTCTCACCTTCTGCCCAAGAGCTCGAGGTCTCAGTGGACCCAGCGCAGGAAACGGACCCCCCGAAGCAGCCTGGGCCGGGCCGAGACGGGGCCGCAGCTGTGCCACTCACTTCTCAGGAACCCGCAAGGGATCGGCGCGAACGGACCCGGGGGGATGAGGAGAATCCGAAGCTTTGAGCCGAGCGACTGCAAAAAGGGTCGCTGTAGGACCGCACAGGTCCTCCACAGGCTACCTCGATGCCCAACCACATTCAAATCCCTGCCCAGGACGGAGGAGGCGCCCGAGGCTCTGCCCTTTCCTGGAACTAGGCAGGATCACTCCGCGAAGGGGGCCTACAGGGCTGGGCGGCGAGGGGCGCAGGGTGCTGGCCGCTTAAGCAGAAAATCAAAGTAGAGGTAAACGTCTGGAAGACCTGTGGGCATTTCTGGGGGCGAGGGTTAAGGGATGACTGTAGAATTTCTGAGTGTATTGTCAAATAGCTAAGGTATACAAAAGGAACAAAATACTAATAAATTGAATGCTCCTGTTTTCACCACCCAGCTTCAACCACAAAACGTTAGCGATGCTTGTGTACCCCCAACTGGTCTCATTTGCTCATCCCACCAGTCCTCTACTCACCAGATAGCAAGTACAATTTTCTGAATTTGGAGTTACTATTCCCATGCAATTCTTTATACTTTTACTGTATGTGTTATGTCCCTCATCAACACATGACATTGTTTCACACATTATATACGTTTAAAACATTTGTAAAAAGTGGTACCGCGTTGTATGCATTCTGCAGAACTTGCTTCTACGCCTTAACATTTTGCTTTAAAGATTTATCCGGGTATCCAGATCATTCATTTTCACTGCTATGCGAACTGGATCCTTTCTGCTCACCTTTTCATCCATCTCCCTTGGTCCCCAAATTATGCAGGTCTGCCCAACATTTCCTGCAGAAGAGCTCAGCTCACAAGGTTTCCAGGACATAATTGCTCCAGCATTACTCTCCCATGCCCTTTCCTTTTCTCAAGATATGAGGAGGGTCATGAGAAAGAAAGAGCCTTGGTAAAATGTTGCTCTTCAAGTTGTTTGCATGTTTGTTTGCTTGGAGCGGGAAGGGAGTGAGGGCAGACACCATTTATTCTGAGTATTAACTCAAGTTTAAAAGTAAAACCCTTAGAGGCTGGCTGGTTAGCTCAGTTGGTTACAGTGTATTGTTGTAACACTAAGATCAAGGATTCAGATCCCCATACCGGCCAGCCACCAAAACATTAAAAAAAAAAAAAAAAAATTACGGCCGGCCCGGTGGAGCACTGGAGAGTGTGCTGGGGCGGTGCTCTGGCTGAGGGTTCGGATCCCATGTGGAGACCGGTTCCAGCTCACTGGCTGAGCGCGGGCGCAACACGGAGGGTTGCGATCCCGTTGCCGTCCCCTGTACGGGCGCGACACCGAGGGTTGAGATCCCGTTACCGGTCAGTAAAAAAAAAAGGGAAAAAAAAAATTAAAGTAAACCCTTAGGTTTGCCCTGTCCAAGAGTAGGATGTGTCAGAGCCATGATTACGCACTCCCTTGGCTAATGCAATATTTACTCCCCACCCTCCCACAAGCAAAACAGGAAGCAAGCTAATGAGAAGAGAGGTGGTGGGTTAAAAGACATATGGCCTTTTTAGGGACAGGCAGTCTCTCAAAGAAAGAGAATGACTATATTAGTGTAAAGAGAGTCACTGACTACACTAGCCGTGCATCAGTGACCTCCGCCAGCACAATTTTCTTCTGTCTGCACTGTGAGGTTGGAGACTGCATGCCATGGTCTGCAGATCCCTGACTGCAGAAAACCCACTTCAGCATTCTCCCTGAGAGTCACAGGGACATTGATGCTGGGGCTCAATGCTCACTGGCATTGTGGCTGGCCAGACTTTTTGCAAAAGCTTTTACTAGGGGACTACGAGTTACAGCAGCCTTAGTATATGTGCTTAGCCTTAGCAGTCTTAGCACAGAGCCTTATGAGAGTGTCCACAGACTTTCTTTTAAATCCAAATGGATTTTTTTATAATATTCACTTTTCAGGCAAAAACATATTCTATTTTTTTTTTTTTTACTTTTCTCAATAATAACAAGTTCAAGATATAAATTTTGCATATACAGACTTTCTTTTAAATCCAAATGGATTTTTTTATAATATTCACTTTTCAGGCAAAAACATGTTCTATTTTTTTTTTTTTTACTTTTCTCAATAATAACAAGTTCAAGATATAAATTTTGCATAAACATGTTTATGACGTTTCTTAAGAACAATGTTCGCCATTTGACCAAGTGGAGTGAAACCTTGTCAAAGCAAGTTAGTTTGCAGGAGCAGTGACATCCTTTACCAATGTTTATATGAGTTGCACATATCAGAGAGGGTAGTAAGGAGAATCTTGGTTCTCTGTCCCTCCCAGCACCCACACTGATATCCAAGATGTTTTTTCCTGTCCGAGTGGGTGATTATGCTTTTCCTGAAAGAGCTGTTTCCTGAAGGGTTGATTTGCTTTTGCAGGTACAGGAAAATGAAAGTGTGACTCAGAGTTTTCTCTCTGTACCCTGCCTCAGATCTTTAGCTCACTGAGAATGAGTGTATTAGACAGAACAATGGCTTCCCCAAAATGTCCACATCCTAATTCCCAGAACCAGTGAATATGTTATACAGCTTGGCAGGGGAATTAGGTTGTAGATGGAATTAAGGTTGTTAATTAGCTGACCTTAAAACAAAGAGATTGTCCTGGTGGGCCCACGGTAATCACAAGGATCCTTTCAATGTGGAAGAGGAAGGAAGAATAGTCAGCGTCAGAGTGATGGGATGTGAGAGAGACCTAACTGGTAGTTGCTGGCTTTGAAAACGGAAGGGGCTCACCAGCCAAGGAATGAGGGCGGCTCGAGCCTCCAGAAAGAAACTCAGTCTTGCCAACAGCTTGGTGTTAGCCCAGTGAGACCCATTTTGGATATCTGATCTCCAAAAGTATAAGATAATAAATTTCCTTTGTTGTGAGCCACTAAATTTATGGTAATTTGTTGTAGTAGCTATAGAACCAATATAGTGATTCAGACTACTGTACAACAGTCATCAACCCATTCAGCAAAAAATCACAAAGATTCCACAATCTCTTGTGAGTGAAAGAGGACACCTGAAAACAGTTCTCAAAGTCTGGTCTCAGAACCCAACACCCTTTTGGGGGGCTGCTAGGTCAAAACTAATTTCATTTTAATATCAAGACATTATTTACGATTTTCACTCTCATTTTCTCGCAAGTGTGCAGTGGAGTTTTCCAGAGGCGACATGTTACATGATATTGAAGCAGATCGAATGAAGAAGCAGATAAGAGACTCTGTCTTCTCTTAAGCCAAATATCAGAAATTTGCAAAATTATAAACAATGTCTCTCTTCTCACTAAAATTTTTGCTTTGGACAATATTATAATTTGTCATTAAAATATGTTATTAATGTTATCATAATGTCATTTTGGTAGTTTTTAAATAGGATATTATTTTAAATGAGTTAATAAATGAATACTTTAAATATATCCATTTTTATCTCTAAGGTAGTAAATACTGATAGATATAGTTCATATACAGAAGCTCTCTGGGGTCACAATAATGTTTAAGAGTGTGTTCCTAAGACCAGAAAGCTTGAGAATCATTGCCTAAAACTTTAGTCAGAAAGCTAAGTGAAGAAACTTTTTAGTCCCATCCGATTTGCTACATTTTTGATTTACAAATATCAATTTTTCAAGAAAATTTTTATTTAAATTATAACTCAACTTAGTTAAAACCTTTATTTATTTTTATAAACTGTAATATATTTGTGTAATCCAACCAAGAATTTAGAGAGCTTCGTACATGCATGCACTCTCACCAAAAAACTTCAGACTTACCTAGGTAAGATGACATCTTTGCTTTTCTACTTTACACCCTAGTAAAATCAGTGACAAGGCATATAACTATTAAACCTCAATTTAAACATTTTTAATATATCAAAAAACTTTACATAATAATCTATTGAATTTGAATTACTGTATTTATGCGGTAATATTTTAAATAATCTGAATTGCTTTTTCTCCCCCTTTTTATTTCCTTAAAAAATATTTACTGGAGAGAGCTGAAGAGATGTCTAGTGGGAAAGGACCAGGGAGTGAACTGGTGTGGTTGGAATATTGGATACCTAAAGGTGGATTATTCAAACAAGGGATTGAGGATAATGGGAGCCCAGTTTCTCATTGTCAGAGAAAGAAGTTACATACAAGGAAGAAAAGGTTTGTGAAAAAATAAAATTAAATTAAAAGATAAAAATAAAAAATGTAAACATTATTTCTCACCATAAGCTTCATTCTATTTAAGACAGTTCTGTAAGCAATGATATCAGCCATTTAATCCATCCCTAAAGAACTGAGGGTCCTGGGAATTTAACCATGTAATGCACACTTTTTTACTTATTCACTGAAGAAAAATAGGTGCCCTTTAAAGATTTTTTAAGATTAGGAAACAAAAATAAGTCAGAAGAAGCCAAATCAGGACCATAAAGATTTCCCATCAAAAGTCTGGCAAAATGGCCCTTGTTTGATGAGAGGAGTGATCAGGAGCATTGTCGTGGTGGAGAAGGACTCTCTGGTGGAGAAAATAAGTCAGAAGAAGCCAAATCAGGACCATAAAGATTTCCCATCAAAAGTCTGGCAAAATTGCCCTTGTTTGATGAGAGGAGTGATCAGGAGCATTGTCGTGGTGGAGAAGGACTCTCTGGTGGAGCTTTCCTGGGCATTTTTCGGCTAAAGCTTTGGCTGACTTTCTCCAAACACTCTCATAATAAGCAGATGTTATTGTTCTTTGCCCTTCCTGAAAGTCAACAAGCAAAAAGCCTTGAGCATCCCCAAAACTGTTGCCATGACCTTTGCTCTTGACTGGTCTGCTTTTGCTCTGACTGGACCACTTCCAACTCTTGGTAGCAATTGCTTTGATTGTACT
>NW_007726923.1:203343-207287 GCF_000696425.1 Galeopterus variegatus
TTTCCTGGGCATTTTTCGGCTAAAGCTTTGGCTGACTTTCTCCAAACACTCTCATAATAAGCAGATGTTATTGTTCTTTGCCCTTCCTGAAAGTCAACAAGCAAAAAGCCTTGAGCATCCCCAAAACTGTTACCATGACCTTTGCTCTTGACTGGTCTGCTTTTGCTCTGACTGGACCACTTCCAACTCTTGGTAGCAATTGCTTTGATTGTACTTTGTCTTCATGGTAGAGCCGTGTTTCACCTCCTGTTATAATTCTTCAGTGAAATGCTTCAGGATCTTGATCCCACTTATTTAAGTTTCCATTGGAAGCTGTGCTCTTGTCTGCAGTTGATCTGGGTGCAACAGTTTTGGCACCCATCGAGCAAAAAAGTTTGCTCAACTGTAACTGTTTAATCAGAATTGTGTAAACTGAACCAGTTGAGATGTCTAAGGTGTTGGCTATTGTTTCTGCTGTTAATTGTCAGTCCTCTTTAATCAGAGCACAAACAAGATTAAGTTTTTCCTCGTAAATTGATGTGGATGGTATGCTACTGTGGGCTTCATCATCAACATCATCTTGTCCCTTCTTAAAATGAGTTATCAATTTGTAAACTATTTATTTCTTTGGGGCATTGTCCCCATAAACTTTTCATAAAACACCAATGATTTCACCATTCTTCCACCCAAGCTTCACCATAAATTTGATGTTTGTCCTTGTTTCAATTTTAGCAGAATTACATGTTGTTCTGATAGAGGCTCTTTTCAAGCTGATGTCTTATCCTTCCTAGTGCCTCAAACTAGGTCCTGCTCAGATGTGTTATAACAAGTTAGTATGAGTTTATTTTGGTCCACAAAAAGTTTTTTGCAACCCATGCATAGTTTTTTCAAAATACACATTTTCCATGAACTTTTTGAAGGCCTTTCTTATAAGAAAACGAGAGAAGACTAGACTAACTCCTATGGTGTTGGATTAGAATTAGAGGTATCCATATGAACTCATGGCTTTAAATATATCTAACTAAAAGTTGATTTAAAATATGTATGTGTACAGACATAAACATATTTTCCAATTCTGGCCACAGAAAGGGCCTAGAAGCAATGGCTCTTTAGTAGCAATGAACATACCTAGCACCAGGATCTTGGCTTTTAGATACTATTCCCTGCTAAAAGGAACCAGGGCTCCTTGGAGAAATGGCTGATTCCAGGGCTGGGGAAGAACAAGTATAAGATGAGCTTGGAACACCTTTTTGTGCCAGAAATTAAGTAAGTGCTCTTAAAATGATGGGGACATGCCAAATGTACACAGTAGCCAATTTGAAGGAATTCCCATTTGCCAAATCTGGGACAATTTGAGCATCAAAATAAATATTGACAGCAATGGATTATAACCCATTGAATTCAAGAAGAATCCATGAGTCCGAATTGATATAAATAAACACACAACTAAATGAATAAATGGGGAGAAGAGAACACTCTTTCTTATAGTAAAATACCAATTAATAAATGTCGATGAAAAAGTAGAATTAGGAAATCAGTACTTGGAAACCATCAGAATAGCTGATTGAGACTGATTATTCTTCATTGGCAGATCTGGCACAATAGGCACATGAACAGAGTGGCCATGGTGGCAGAGACGGAATCTACATATGGGCCCAAGAGAAAGAACTTCTGCTTAACAAGGCCAGTCCAGCCACTGCTGCCTCTTAATGTCCAACTTGTCAGGAGCAGAGAGCAACAGTGAACTTCCAGTGTGTCACTATTCCTCAAGGAGATCAACCTGCCACTGGGTGGCAAGTTCACTGCATCAGCCCCTTCCATACAGGAAGGGCCAGCAGTCTGTATTCACAGGGATAGATATCTATTCCAGAACTGGTTTGCCCTTCCTGCCCACAGAGCCTCAGCCAGCACCACCATCCAGTAGTTTGTGCACGGTGATCCACAGACATGGAATCCCACACATCACAGTATCCAACCAAGAGACTCTCTTCACAGCAAGGTAGTTGGGCCTATGATCATGGGATCTGTTTATGTCACATATCACACCACCCAGAGGCAGCCAGCATCATATAATTCTGGAACAGCTTCTAAGTGTACAACTGAATGGCAGCTCAAGGAAAACACTCTAAAAGGATGGGGTGCTATCCTTCAGGAGACAATATGTTTATTAAGCCAGAGACCCCTATATGGTGCTATATCCCCATTAGGAAGGATACATGGTCCAGGAACCAAAAGGTAGAAGCAGTAGGGGCCCCAATTACCATCACTCCCAATGGGGGGTTTTGTGCTTCCTATTCCTGTAAGTCTGAGCTTTGTGAGCTAGAGGTCCTGAACCCCAAAGTGGGTATATACTTGTCAGGGAACTCAGCAAGGGTCCCACTGAACTATAAGTTACAGCTGCTGAAAGGGCACTTTGAACTCCTTGTGCACAGGGAACAGTAGGTAAGAAGTCACCAGACCAGCAAGAATGATTGATCCTGCTCAGCAGAAGAGGGCAGGCTGCTCTCACACAATGGGGGCAGGAAGGATATGTGTGAAACCCAGCTGATCTGCTTGGGTGCCTTCTGGTAACTCCCATGCCCCATTGCAGGTATGAACAAACACTTGTGGTAACTCAGACTGGTAAGGGTACAATTGTTAAGGATTCAAAAGTCTCAGGAATTAAAGTATGGGTCACACCACCAGCTAAGCCACCTAGACCTGCAGATGTGATAGCTGAGGGTGAGAGGTATTTAGAATGGACAGTGGAACAGGGAAAGGATGAGAACCAGTTGTAGCCTTGAGATCAATTGTACTGACATGCACTGCAGTTCATCCCACCAACCTCTCTCTTCCCACAGGAACCATGAGTGAGCTGCTCTCCAAACCTGTATGGTGAAATAGATTAGCACACACAGGGGCTGGACTGTGGTGGCCATGGGAATGTACCTAACAGACCTCCAACTACAGAGAGCTTAATTAACCAAGGGCCCCAGATGCCACTCTCTGAAACCCCTCCCCACATTTGTGCTGAAGTCATGCTTCCCACAGGCTAGTGACTGAGCACAGCTCGGAGACTAAAACAGGACCGTTCTGGGAGACATGGGACCCCTCTGATGGCCAGCTTTGACTTGAGAAACTCCTGATGGCCTCGCCAAACCTTCCTTATAACGCACTTTGGTCTAGGATGCTTCTACCCAATCTTCCTTCCCTCTCTCCTTCACTCAGGGTTAGATTTGCAACGTAATCTGACACCTCTCCCAGGCTCCATCATTTTGTGAGTTTACCACTTGCAAAATTTCATCATTTTGTGGGTGTACTGGCTCCCACCCATTTTCTCTCACAAGTATTTTTCCTAATAAAATTCTTGCATGTTTAATCCCAATTGAGTGATTATTGAGATAATTATTGGGACTATTATTGGGCCAGTTGACAAAATGTCTCTGGGGCTCTAAGGATTAAATAGTAGTTTTATATGAATCAGTGTTAATTTCCTGGTTGTGGTGACTGTACTGTGGTTACATAGGAGTGTCCTTGGTGTTGAGGAATTACACAGTGAAATGTTTAGGATAATGGGGCATCATGTTCACAACTTACTTTCAATGGCTCCAGATATAGGTAGATAGATATAGGCAGGCATATAGATATAGATATAGATAGACAGACAGACAGATTATAAAGTGAGTGAGAATAATAGAGCAAACGTGACATAATGTTTTGTGCGAAGAGTGTATAGAAATTCTTTGTAGTATTCTCGCAACTTTTCTGTAAGACTGAAATTATTACAAACTAAAAATGATTTTAAAATGCTCTGAATCTTGAGTAAAAGTCTTCATGCAAAGGGCTTGTGCAGCCTTCTTTCTTATCTGGAAACTAATCAAGGACATCAAATCCATTCCACCCATGTTAAGAGTTTCCCTTTTATCCTCCAAAACAGAGAGAAAAGTGGTTTATATTGGGAAAATGGAGGCTTTTATTGAGAAAAA
>NW_007726923.1:207678-211827 GCF_000696425.1 Galeopterus variegatus
CAGACAGACAGATTATAAAGTGAGTGAGAATAATAGAGCAAACGTGACATAATGTTTTGTGCGAAGAGTGTATAGAAATTCTTTGTAGTATTCTCGCAACTTTTCTGTAAGACTGAAATTATTACATACTAAAAATGATTTTAAAATGCTCTGAATCTTGAGTAAAAGTCTTCGTGCAAAGGGCTTGTGCAGCCTTCTTTCTTATCTGGAAACTAATCAAGGACATCAAATCCATTCCACCCATGTTAAGAGTTTCCCTTTTACCCTCCAAAACAGAGAGAAAAGTGGTTTATATTGGGAAAATGGAGGCTTTTATTGAGAAAAAAAAAATCCCTTTTATTGATTGCTTAGTTTTGTTTTTATGATTATATGCTTAAAAATTCTTGCACAGTGTATTAGTTTGCTAGGGCTGTCATAACAAAATACCACAGACTGGGTGGCTTAAACAACATAAATTGTTTTCTCACAGTTCTGGAGGCTGGACATCCAAGATCAAGGTGTCGGCAGGTTTGGTTTCTTCTGAGACCTCTTTGCGTGGCTTGCAGATGGCCACCTTCTCACTGTGTCCTCACATGGTCTTTCTTTTGTGCGTGTGCATCCCTGGTGTCTCTTGCTCTTCTTACAAGGACACCAATCAAATTGATTTAGGGCCCCACCCTTACGACCTCATTAACCTTAATACCTCTTTAAAGGCCCTGTCTCCAAATATAGTCACATTCTGAGGTATTGGGGGTTGGGGCTTCAACATGTGAATTTGAGTGGACACAATCCAGCCCATAACATAGAGTGTATTTTCCCTTTAATCAAAAGTTATTTATTTTCGTCCCCCATATCCAGAAGGCAACTTTTTCTAAAAGAAAACCACCATAAGATACAGCCCTCTGAAGAATAGTGGAAATCTCAGCTCTTTTGAAAATCTGGTTAATGTTGCTAAAGTAAAAAAAAAAGAGAGAGAGAGATGAATCTCTAAGAAAAATGTTTTATTTGGGAAAACAGGATTGCAATCTGGGGCATACACACAGACCGGGGTGGTCTCCAGTATGACCAAAGAACAAATAAATGCTCGGGAGTTTTATTAGAGAGAGAAATGCTATGCATTGTTTTGAAGGACAGCTCATTGGCACTAGTGAAGTTTTGGGGAGTTGGCAGGCTTTGCTTGGTGAGTGATGTGGTAGGTAAAATTAGAGTCATGGCAGGTCACTTCAGCAGCTGTTAGATAGAATTAATCTTAGGGTTATAGCAGGCTGTTCCAGCAGCTGGGCTTGTAGAAAACTCTAATTGAAGAAGGTGCTATGTGCCCCACGTGCTTTTCTGCCCGGGTCTCCAACTTTACTTTGGGGAGCACAAGAATGACTCAATTTGTATAACCAACTTTGACAATGTAGAACCTGTATTCTTATTTTCATTTTCTTTCAACCTGAAGAATTTTTCTGAAAGGGCTCTCCTATTTAATGTTTTGGCTAGATTTCTTTCTTTCTTTTTTTTTTTTTTTTTCTGGGAGTTTCTGAACTTCCTCATTCATAAGCACTTAGTAGTCTCTTGACACTACTAAAAATAGAAGATCTGTAGAATTTAAAAGACTGTATGGACTTTACTTTCTAACAATATCTGAAGATGTATTATCCCACCTAATTTAGGAGGAACAAGGAAGCTTCCTTCGCTTGTCATTCTCTATAGGTTCATATCAATCCCCCAGGAACAGAGAGCCTCTAGACGTATATTGTTTCAGAATTAGAAAGGTTGGAGTCCCTTTTGGGGCTGGCTTAGGAATCTTCTCATTCTAATCTCACTAACAGTGAAGGAAATTCATTCTACGAGTCTCACAAAGAAGGAAACTTCACTTACTTCTTATCACAATAAAAATCTAACTTGATCCACTCTCAAACTTAGAAACCCTAATCCCAGAAGACGGTATTGCAATACTCAAATCGGAGTTACCATCCGTAGTAGTTTCCTAAGGCTTAAAACAACAGAGACTTATTCTCTTGCAGTTCTGAAGGCCAGAAGCATGAAATCAAGTTGTCAGCAGGAGCCCGCTTCCTCTGAGACTCAGTAGAATTCTTTCTTACCTCTTCCTGGTGGAGGCTGTCAATCCCTGGTGTTCCTTGGCTTGCGGCTGTGTCACTCTGATCTCTGCCTCCACCATTACCTGGCCTTCCCCCTGTGTATCTCTCTTCACATCATTTTCAATCTTCTTATAAGGATATCAGTCATATTGGGTTAGGAGCTCACCCTACTCCAGAATGACCTCACCTTAACTAATTACATCTTCAACGGCTTTATTTCCAAGTAAGGTCATATGCTGGGGCACTGAGGGTTAGGACGTCGCCATATCTTTTGGTGGGGACACAGTTCAACCCATAACACCATCCTTCCCATTTCTTTTAATCATTCATTTCATGGTCTTATTTGTGAGTTTTTTCATTGCATATACAGCAAATGGGAAATATCAACCGTCCTCTTCTGGGTTAACAAAGAAATTCACAACTATTTATTCCTTTATTTTTTTAAGGAAGTGATGTCACTTGAAATAAACCTGGGTAAGAAGTCATTACACAAACAACCAAGCAAAATTAGACTTTTTCTTTTCTTGGAAGTTACCTTCTCAAAACAGCAGTAACTCGAAAAGTCTGAGTGTCTTACCAAACTCCTTTGTTAGAACTGATGGCAATACAGTTTGGTGACATGGAAAAGCACATCATGTTCTGCAGGTGCAAGAGAAAGAAACATTTTCTTTTTTTTTTCTTCTTTGCTTTTTTCTTTTGGCCTTTCTGAGTTTTCTTCCACCAGCAGTAGAAGGGCCTAGAGTTTCAAGGCTAAATGCTAAAATTCCAATAATTAGCACCAAAAGAAGAATAAAAAGTAAGCTTTTGAATAAAGACCTACTCAAAACTTCAAATAACTTCAAAATTTCAAATAATATAAGGAAAATTATAGAATAGGATAATGTTAAAACATGAGGGTACTTCAAAAAGTTCATGGAAAGACTCATATTACTTTTTCCATGAACTTTTCAAGGTTTCTTCTTAGATGATCAACTATATATTTGCTATTTATATTTGTCATCCAAACTTTTTATGGTTAATCAATTTTATTAATTTTTACTCATTTTTAATTCACTGATAAACAAATCATTGTTAGCTGTTTTAAGAATCAAGGATTTCATTTAGAAGAATAATCATACGGCTCACCAAGTTATAAGTGAAAGGCATTATAATTATGAGTTGACAAAAGGTTTAAAATTTATAGATGTTTTGGGCCGGCCCGGTGGCACACTCGGTAGTGCGGCACTTAGGAGCGCAAGGTTTAAAATTTATAGATGTTTTGGGCCGGCCCGGTGGCACACTCGGTAGTGCGGCACTTGGGAGCGCAGTGGCGCTCCCAGCAAGGGTTCGGATCCCATATAGAGACCGGTCCGCTCACTGGTTGAGCACGGTGCGGGCGCGACACCGAGGGTTGCGATGCCGTTGCCGGTCATGAAAAAAGACAAAAAGGAAAAAAAAATTTATAGATGTTTTATACAGTAATCCTGGAAATAAATTTATAAATTTTAATANATCACCAACGGGTGGCAAGTCCCTTGTTTCACACCCACACAGAACATTCAGTCGCTCCATCAATCACAAAATTTCTCCCTGTATTATGGGGGACAAAGAACACTTAACTGACGGAAGACTTAATTTGAAATTCATTTTAATAACCATTTGTTTTGAAGAACAAAAATATAAAATTAATTTCTGTCTTCATGTGATGCTCTTAAATTAGTTCTCAGTTGCCATTATTTAAGAGCATGTTTTAAATGTAGCTTTAGAAACCAAAGGGAAATATCCATTTCATCTACAATTTTTTTTTTCTTTTTTGTCTTTTTTCATGTCCAGCAACGGATCGCAACCCTCAGTGTCGCGCCCGTACCGGACCGGGACCGGCATCATCTACAATTTTAAATTTACTTTCATATATTAAAATTCATGAGTTTATAATAACACTTATTTATGTATTTATTTCTATGTGTTTACATATTTATTTATTTTAGTGTCCATAAATAAAGTTTTACTGGACTATAGTCACTCTTATTTGTTTACTTATTGTCTATGGTTGCTTTAATGTCATAACAGCAGAGTTGAGTAGCTGTGACAAAGACTGCCCCGC
>NW_007726923.1:212617-218737 GCF_000696425.1 Galeopterus variegatus
TTTGCCATTTACAGAAAAACATGCCTACCCCACATCAAAGCACTTTCTCTATTCAACCTTTTTGTTTTGACAACTGTGGAAGGTCTCAGTCCTCAAGTCTTCTTCCTACCCAAGCGCCTTTAAATCTTAGCCTGCCCATGGTCACACGTCTACACCCTGCAAGCAGACAGGACACCACAAGGAGTTAGGGTGCAGCTGAGACCTGAACTCCACTTGGTCTCCTGACACCCAGGTTGGTGGTCCCTCCTCCCTACCTGCTGTTGCTCTCTTGTGTACTAGTTAACTTGAGAGGAACTTGCTACTTTTTATTTTTATTTATTTAAAAAAATTTTTTTTATTGAATCATAATTGATTATACATATTTTGGGGGTTCAACATTGAAATATGTTGATCAAATCAATATTACTAGCATATGTATTGTTACAATCGGACTTATTCTTTGTGCCCCTTGTCCAGTCTCATCCTATCCTCATCTCCCTCCTCCCAACTCCCTCTAATTACCCTAGATTTCTTCTCTCCTTCTGAAAGAATAATGGTTACCCTGTTGATTTGTTGCCTGGATGATCTGTCCAATGCTCAGAGGTGTGTTCAGGTCCCCCAATATTATTGTAGAGCAGATGCTTCTTCTGTCACTCTGGAATGGGCTTTGTAGAGAGAGACATCCTCTTCTTTTCTTTATCTCTGCTGGTGACTCTCTTTGTGTCAATGCACTCCAGTGGCTGGCAGACCATCTATGTGGTGGTTGTGGTGTCTAGCTGCTTTCATGGCAGCCATGTGTATTGTCGTGGCTATTGTGGGCCACCCACATGAAGGCAATGTTTTTGGCATGTTCCTTGGTGCTGGCAATGTGCCTGGTTGTGGGAGGAGGGGGTCCAGTCTCTGGCTTCATACCTCAGGACCCTGGTCAGGCCCTGAGGCACTGGCAGTGTATCTGGTTGTGGGAGGGGGTCCAGTTCCTGGCTCCATACTTCAGGTGTCCGGGTGGGCCTGAGGCACTGGCAGTGTGCCTAGTTGTGGGAAGAGGATCTAGTCCATACCTCAGGACCAAATGGGGAACTTTATAATAGATGGATCAGACTGCCAATGCCTCAACCTGCTCAGCAATTCCAATGTTACTATAATTGGGACAACCAAACATTATATAGAAGATAAATGGCACCATGAAGAAGCAATCAGCTGAATCATGAATGTGGGAAATTCAACAGGACAAATGAACTGAATTTTTCTGAAAATAACTTGGAAGAAAAGGGAGGGCTAATGTTATAGATTAAAAGAGACCAAGGTCACCTATCAACTAAATGCAATGTGTGGGTTTTGTAACAAACAAAATGTTAAAAAAAAACAAAAACAAAAACAAAAACTTATGATAATTGGGAAACTCTCTTACTGTGACTGGGTATTAGATTACAAGAAAAAATTATTTTTAATTTTTTTAAGTGTAATAATGACATGCATCATGGTTATATATTTTTTAAAAGTATTTTGTCTGTTAGAGATATTCACTGAAATGTTTGTAAGTAAAATGAACTTGCTTAAACTTGCTTTAAAATACCCTAGAAGGGCCGGCCTGGTGGCACACTGCTACAGTGCGCCACTTGGGAGTGCGGTGGCGCTCCCACTGAGGGTTCGGATCCCACATACAGACTGGCCGCTCACTGGCTGAGCGAGGTGCGGGCGGGACACCGAGGGTTGCGATCCCGTTGCCGGTCACAAAAAAGACAAAAAGGAAAAATAAATAAATAAATAAAATAAAAAATAAAATACCCTAGAAAAAAAATGGGGTAAAAGTTAGACGATTGAAAAAATGTTGATAATTGTTGAAGCTGAGTAATGGGTATATGGGGGTTTACTATATTACCTCTACTTCTGTGTTCATCTGGAAATTTCCATAACAGAAAGTATGTATATGCATGTATACATGCACACATACACAATAAAATTCATATAATTAAAATTTTTAAAGCAAGCTGCCAACTATATAGTACGATAACATCTATGTGAGGCAAACACCCCAAACGATTCTCTACATTTATATAAGTACATCTGTGTGTAAAATTTTAAAGATCAAATGTACACTAAACTAAAAAAATGTGTGTGGTGGGAGAGCTGAAGAGTAGAAGTAGGGGACATATGATTGGAGTTGGATTCAAAGGGGTCTTTAGTTTTATTTGTAATATTCTGTTTTTAAAGAAGAATGGGTTAATTACTAACTTATTTAATAACAAGTTAATTTTAAATTAAATTTAAAATTAAGTGGAATAAAACAAATCAAAGAAAGTATTAATGATTCACTGATTGCCTACAAAGTAGCAGGCACCTTACACATATTTTCTTGAGCTGAGGTTTGAGCTTTTTCCTCTTCTTTCAGCCATGTGCATATGTTTCTTCCCCAGGCCCCATCATCCAAGGTGCACACTGGTGTAAGTGTGGTGGGTGACATGAAGGAGGCTTGACCACTTGTCTATGCAATTTACTTGAGTTCTCTAGTCCTGCTCAGGCTCCATCCTGGATGTATCATTTCTATCTTATGATAAACTACTGCTGGGCCCATATAACTATGTGACTTGGGTCCAACAGAACCCAGTTCATAATGAACAGCTCCAGATGCTTGGACAATTGGTATCCCAAGCAAGAGAGAGTTTGTTCTTTATGAGGTCTAACTAGCATGCCAAGAGATGTTTCTTAAAGGGGATATGGAAACTTATCCGTGTAGGATGAGAAGTTCATAAGTGAGTAAGTTAAGGACAGCATTGGAGGCACAAAGGACGATCTTCACAGGCATAGAGGTCCCAAACTACATTAGAAGTGGTGAATAGCCTTATATCACTGATGCAAAAATACATAGGGTGTGGGGGATTTTGTGCCCCCAAATTTGCTAATTACTATGTGAAATACCAAAGACATCAAAGGAGCACTTCCTGCCCTCAAGGAATATTTTTCTTGAGAAAGATGTACCATCGTACAACTAAAAAAAAAAAGTAAAAGATGAAGTGAATCAAGATGACACCAACATCAAGGGCTACAGTTGCATATGCTCATGCCTGGCGAGAAGTGGTCTTTTTGGCTTAAAATAGCTGGGTGTAGTGGAAAGATAGGCTCAGATTCAAATCCCGACTCTGCCATTTCCTGGTTTTGTGACTGCCTGCAAGTTACTTGACCACCTTGAGCCCCAGGTGGTCTCAAAGCCAATGACACATTTTAGATTTTTGTTACATCGGCTCATTTGTGCCCAGTTCCAGGTATGAATTTCTATTTAGTTATTGTTATATGGCAAATCACCCCAAAATGTAGTTGATTAAACCATATTTTATGTGCTCATAATTCTGTGGGTGAGGCAGGGCTCAGCTAGGCAGTTCTTCTGCTGGTCTCACTTGATATCTCATGCAGTTGCAATCAGAGGGTGGCTGGGGCTGGGACATCCAAGACAGTACTTCACCCATGTGGCTGGCACCTTGGAGGGGATGCTCAGGAACTATACGAACCTGGGACATGTTTTGTCTGGGCCTTTCTCTCTCTCTCTCCATGTGGCCTCTCAGGTAAGGAGCCATATTTCTTACTAAGCAGCTCAGGCCTCTGAAGAGCACAAGAGAGGAAGTTGCTAGACTTCCTAAGGCTGAGGCCCAGACCTGACACAGCATTACTTTCACCTCATTCTATTGGTTAAAGCCAGTCATGGGGCCAGCCCAATTCAAGGAAAGGAAGCTATGCAAAGGAATGAGTACCAGAATGCATGGCTCACTGGGTGCCACTAATGTGACAGATTACTACTACCTAATACAGGTTTTCTTTCTGAAAGTTTTTAAAAAAGCATTAAAAAACAAAAGCCTAGCTGTAACAAAGACAAGATATTAGCACTTATGAGTATGTACCTGTGTCAGATGAATTAGACTTCCAGCTCTACCACTTTACTAGCTCTGTGACATGGGCAAGCTAATCTCTCTGAACTGCATGTGTTCCTCATCCATAGATGCTTCCCTCACAGGAGCTTAAAAGAGATGAGTCTAAGATCCTTGCACACAGTAGATGCTGAGTAGATGATAGCTGCTGCTGTACTGTTAAAATTGCCACTGTTGTTGCTACTGTTATTATTAATTACTGAGATGTCTTGCCATCAATGCAAAGACACGTGGCTAATGTAGCACATTCCTCATAAACTGAGAAAAAAATGTTATTTTCATCCTCGTCTTCAATTTCAGTTGACTATTTTACATCTTTATTTTATTTCTTTTCTATCAGTATGTTCTTTTTTTTTTTTTTTTTTGGTCCTTTTTGAGACCGGCCGCACCGCTATCAGCCAGTGAGCGCTGTGAGCGCACCAATCATCCCTATATAGGATCCGAACCCGTGGCGGGAGCGCTGCTGTGCTCCTAGCGCTGCACTCTCCCTAGTGCACCATGGGCTTGGCCCTCTATCAGTATGTTCTTATTAGTTAATGAGTTTAAAATCACTGCATTAACAGTGAACACATTGGAACGTGGTAGGGACTCATGGATGTTAGTGTCCCTTACACTTTGAATTCAGAATTAAACTTTAAGAAACTCTTTTTAATAAGATGAGAACAGAAATTCAGCTAAAAGATATAATACGAGCATTCATAGAAAATGCTTCATAAGGCAATTCCACTTATACCATGTCAAGTACGAAGCAATTCATTTAGCAGTGAAGTACACATTTTAAAAATGAGTTTCACAAGTCAGGCACAGAAAGAGAAATACCACATGTACTCACTTATTTGTGGGAGCTAAAAATGAATAAATAAGTAAATAAATATACAAACAAATGAAGAGTAGGGGGGAAAGAAGACACACCAAACAAACAATTCCTTGAACTTGTTGAGATAAGTGTACAGATGTGATGTAGTGGTGGGGGGAGGGGAGACAGGGTGGGGGGAAAGAGGAACGGGTAAAGGGACATGAAAATCAACTCCAATGTATATTGAGAGGTTAAAATAAAAAAATAAATTAAATAAATTAAAAAATAAATAAACCTAAAAAAAAATGTTTCACAAAGCCAAAGCAGATGAACTTAATTATATATGACTGAATTTTAGGTGACTGAGGCTTTACTTTATGAACTATTTCAGAGAGAAGAAAATAATTCCAAGGTAATATTGAATTTGAAACAGTGATGGTTGGGTGTCTATGAATGAAAGGAATCGTGAGGCACCAAAGTCAGGTTGGAGATGCACTCCCTCTTACCTGGCCCTCTCCCTGCTTTGTGTTCACACACTTCCTTCTATTCAGAGGTTCTGAAACAAAAACAAAACATAGGTTCTGCAACAGTGGAAGGAACTTTTGAATTCTCTCTAAAAAGGAAACTGACTTTATGTAACCAATGTTCTTCCTACGTGTGTCACACCAATTAAATATTGAGAAATGACCTTGGTGGTATAATGCTCAGAGGATGTTTGGGCAGTGAAACCATTCCACATGATACTACAGTGGTGGACACCTGGCATCATACATTTGTCAAAACACATAGACTGTATAATACCAAGAGTGAACCCTAATGACACCCTATGGATTTGGGGTAATGATGATGTGTCAATGCAGGTTCATCAGTTACAACAAATGTACCACTCCGGTGGGGAATGTTGATAGTGCGGGATGTTGTACTCGTGTGGGGACAGAGGGTATATGAGAACTCTCCGTACTTTCTGTTCAATTTTGCCATGAACCTAAAACTGCTCTAAAATTTAAAGTTAGTCCAATGACTGGGAAAGGAGGACCTGCAACCATCTGACTTGCTCTCTGTTAATGATGTCTCTCTCCCTCTCAACCCCGTTAAGGACTGGCAGAGGCAGGGCAAGCACCAGAGCCCAGGTCTTGCTGGTTATCAAGATGTTAAATCCTGGGGCTGGCTGGTTAGCTAGGTTGGTTAGAACACGGTGATATAACACCAAGGTCAAGGGTTCAGATCGCTGCACCAGCCAGCCATCAAAAAAAAAAGATGTTAAACCTTGTGCTGAAAATTCCTGGTGATTTAATCAGTAAAGAGTAATTTCTAGCTAAATAAATAAAAGGGACTTTGCTGAAAAGCTAAAATAAAGTTTATTAATTTTTTTTTTTTTTTTTTTTTTTTTTTTTTTTTTTTTTTCTTCTTTTCCGGGACCGGATCCCC
>NW_007726923.1:219203-221796 GCF_000696425.1 Galeopterus variegatus
GGAGCGCCGCTGCGCTTCCCAAGCGGCGCACTATCCAGTGCGCCACCGGGCCAGCCCTAAAGTTTATTAATTTTAAAATCAAGAAGTAAATAAACAATAAAAGTGAGGTACCTACGCAAAAAAAGGAAACTAACTTTACCTGATCAATGCACTTCTGTGTGTGCTGTGCCAGATAAAGATCAAGAAACAGCCTTAGTGGTATAGTGTTCAACTACAGGACTTCCCATGTGGGTACGAGTGCAAAATGTATTACACTGCTCTGACACAATGTCTTCATTTATTCTGGTATCTGGTTGGTCTGTATGAATCGCTGGGGGATCTTGTTAAAAATGCAGGTCTGATTCAGTAGTTTGGAATTGGGTCTGAGATTCTGCATTTCTAACAAGCTCCCAAGTGATGCTTGGAGAATTTAGAGGACACTGGGCAAACATGCATCCCCTTCTTTACGTAGATTACTGTCCTTGCTGTGCGCCTTTGCTGCATGCCAAGAGATTCACCATTAAAGAATAGTTCCTTTGGATTCTGAATACATTTCCATGTTCAGTATGATTCTGCCTTCTGTGAGTCTCATTAGCACTTTGCTTGTAGTTCTCTTATGGAACTTAGCACATTCTTTCACTGTATTTATCTCTATATATTTTAATTGCCTACCCTTCCCTTCTCCACCTCCACTATACGCAATCTTCATATTAGATTAAGGCCTCACTATAAAATGTTCTCATAGATCTCTCTGCTTTTCGTTAATAGCCCTTATAACTCTAATTAAATAAGTACTTTTTGCAATTTTTATGGGTGTTTCCCCTACGAAATCAAAATTTCCATGTTGTATATATTGTACAACACTGCATCCCCATCATTATCCCATTATCTGTGAGATAGTAGGTGCTCAATCAATAAATACTTGTTGAATAAATGAATAAATTGTAAGGTTCTTGGAAAGAGAAACTTTGTGTTCCCTGGAGAACCCAGCATAGAGCCCTTCAGCAAATAATTGTTGCCTTAATGGAGATAATCTCAGAAGAGGTGCACCAGCCATTTTCCCATTCACTCATTAATTCATTCAACAGCAATGTATTGACTAGCTATTATAGGCCAAGCCTGATTCTGTCATCAAAGATCTAACAGTATCTGGAGAAGAACAAATGTAAAAACAATTCACTTCCTCAAGGTAGATTTCTCTACCCTTGATTTAAGTTCAGTTGTTTTTTAGGCCAACGGGTTCCCAAGGCCATGTTCATGCCTTTACAAGGGTTTCTAAGTAAGAAAGAGACATAGTCCAATCTACACTTTTATTTTTATTTTTATTTATTTATTTATTTGACCGGTAAGGGTATCACAACCCTCGGCACGGTGTGGTCTGCACCACGCTCAGCCAGTGACCGCACCGGCCATCCCTATATAGGATCAGAACTCACGGCCTCAGTGCTATCAGCGCTGCCCTCTCCTGAGTGACCAAGGGGCCGGCCCCCAATCTACACTTTTAAATGTCCTATTATTACTTCAGGGTGGAAGGAAGATGTGGGGAGGAAGATAAGCAGGGGAACCATAGAGGACCATTGTAGCCATGCAGTTGAGAGATGCTCTAGACTAAAGTAGCAGCAGCGGGGTAGGAGAGACTTGGGAAAATTTAGGAGATATTAGAAAATAAAATGAACAGGACACTGTGATCAACTGCATTTGGTAGAAGAGGAACAGGGAGACTTAAGCAATATGACTCTGGAGTTTGAGAGACAGGCCTGGGATGGAGATACAAATCCAGGCACAATCATCTTGGAGCAATGGGATGGCAGAGCTTGCCCAGGGAGACTGCCGAAGAACGAGGAGAGAACGTCCTGTTTAGAACAAAGGCTGAGGAATGTCCCCATCAAGAAGAGAGGTGAATGTCGAAATTGCAAAATAGCCTGCAGAGAAGACTGAGGGTGAATGGCCAGAATGGTAACAGTAAAAAAGAAAGAGGGAGAGAGAGAGATTGTGGGGTATAGGGATGCCCTGGGAAGTGGTGTTTCCAGGTGTGATAAGTCAAAATGTCAAATACCTGCTAAAGAGCACAACAAAGTAATGATTACAAACTGTTCGGTTTTAGTTCAGGATAGGTGCTGAAAAAAAAATCATTGGATTCAGTGAACTGTGCATCATAATGACCTTGACGAGGCTCATTCTGAAGAGAAGAAGGAAGTGGGTGTCAGGATGTCACCCGTGGTTAAGTTCTTCGAATCTATATGTAAATGAAGGCCAGAACAGTCGCAATGATATCTACTTGTCTAATAGAGACCACTTTGTGGAAAGTTATATTTGTAACCATCTTGTTCTGTACTAAAGGGTACTTAAAGATTATTTGGAAAAGTCCTATTTGAGACATCTAGCCTTCAGAACTTTAAAGTTTTGCCCTGTGTGTTGACACCTTTAATTTGAACACATCTCATGTTAGTTCATTGCTGAAATAATTACATTCCTCTTGGAAACTCTCTGTCATGAATAAAAGGTCTTCAGTCTTTTGTTTGCTGGAAGAACCACAGCAGACTATATCATTGTCTCTCATACTTTTAGGCTTAAAAGAAAAGTAATGATTTGGTGGTAGATGAAATTAAAAAAA
>NW_007726923.1:222098-223085 GCF_000696425.1 Galeopterus variegatus
CTCTCATACTTTTAGGCTTAAAAGAAAAGTAATGATTTGGTGGTAGATGAAATTAAAAAAAATAATGAGTTAGAGATTTTTACCATGTTCTACCATGGTATATACCAGGAAGAGTTTGAAAAACTATATGAAGTGGAGAGACTTTCAAAGTATATACAAAACCAACATTAATTCAATAAAAAAAACTTCAATGAACCAATGAAGAGGAAATAAATCAGCAAATTTACCAGAGTGTTTTTAGGAGTGTTGGCCCTTTTGGATTTAGAGGAGAACTTTTAAAAACCTGTTAAACAAAGCTTATGAGAAGCCATTGTTCAGACTAGCCTCCTGCTCCAGGACCCAAAGGACCAGACAAACCAAAATGGAGTCACTTATGCTAAGTGCCACATAATCAAACTGAAACTTTAAGGAAGCAGCCATGTACCTAGGATTTGCTGGCTGTGCGTATGTTCGATTTTATGCCAGACACTTTTAGGGGATACTGCCAAATACATTTTCCTAAGTGTTTCTAGTAATTTGCATTCCCACCTGCAATGTGTAAAAGTTCCAGTTACTCCATATTCTCAGCAACACTTGGTTCTGTCAGTGTTTATAATATTAGCCATTCGGATGGGTCTGTAGTGACACTTCATTATAATTATATTTTTCATTTCCCTGATAACTAGTAAGATTGAGCATCTTTTCCTACACTTATTGGCTTTTTTAATGAAGTGCCTGTTCAAGTATTTCACTCATTTTTCTTTCCCGCCTTTTTTGTATTGATTTGCAGAAATGCTGCATTCCAGATACTAGTCCTTTACTGATTATATCTTTTCCCACTCTGTAACTGACTTTATTACTCTTTTTTTTTTTAAAAAAAAAAAAAGGTGACCGGTAAGGGGATCTTAATCCTTGACTTTGTGTTGTCAGCACCGCGCTCTCCCACATGAGCTAACCGGCCATCCCTGTATAGGGATCTGAACCTGTGGCCTTGGTGTTATCAGCACC
>NW_007726923.1:223098-224239 GCF_000696425.1 Galeopterus variegatus
CCAGATACTAGTCCTTTACTGATTATATCTTTTCCCACTCTGTAACTGACTTTATTACTCTCTTTTTTTTTTTTTTTAAAAAGGTGACCGGTAAGGGGATCTTAATCCTTGACTTTGTGTTGTCAGCACCGCGCTCTCCCACGTGAGCTAACCGGCCATCCCTATATAGGGATCTGAACCTGTGGCCTTGGTGTTATCAGCACCACATTCTCCCAAGTGAGCCACTGGCTGGCCCTTTATTACTCTCTTAATGGTGTCTTTTGATAAATTAAAGTTACTAATGTTAATGAAGTCCAATTTATCAATATTTCCTTTATGGTTAGTACTTCTATGCCTTGTTTAAAAAATATTTGCCTACTCCAAGTCATGAAGATATTCTCCAGTATTATCCTCTAGAAGGTTTCTAGTTTTATTTTTTGCATTTAAATCTCCATCTGACGTTGAGTATGTTGTGAGGTAGGGGTTAAGTTTTATTTTTTTCCATATGGATACCTAGTTGACCCAATATCATTTATTGAAAAGTCCATTCTTTCCCTCCTGCTCTGTAGTGCTGCCTTTGTCACAAGTCAAGCATACAAGTCATGTGTCGATCTGTTTCTGAATTCTCTGTTGTCTCATTGGTCTATTTGCTGATTCTTGTGCAGATATCATCTTAATAACTGTAGCCTTAAAGTACATTGCTTGCTGTTAGTCCTCCAAATTTATTTTTCTTCAAGATAGTCTTTTGTTATTCTTGATCCTTGCATTTTCATAAACATTAGAAACAACTTATTAATCTCTGTCCCCCCAGAAGCCTCAAAGTTTGATTGGGATTTTATGGAATCTGTGTATCAATTTGGGGAGAATTTTTATCTCCATAATGTTGTCTTTCAATCCATGAGCAGTTTAATATCTCCATTTTTGCAGGTTTTCTTTTGTTTCTGTCAACAATATTTTCTAGTTAGAGTCTTCAGGGATCTTTCATGGTTTATCCCTAGGCATTTGATGTATTTTATGCTATTGTAAACAGCATCATCTTTTACAAATTAATTTCCTAATTGTTTGTTACAGTTATATAGAAATACAATTGATTTTTGTTAATTGACCTTGTATCTAAATTCACTTATTAGTTCTACGAGTTTATCTGTAGATACGAGGTTAT
>NW_007726923.1:225079-231607 GCF_000696425.1 Galeopterus variegatus
ATTTCCTAATTGTTTGTTACAGTTATATAGAAATACAATTGATTTTTGTTAATTGACCTTGTATCTAAATTCACTTATTAGTTCTACGAGTTTATCTGTAGATACGAGGTTATATATATGGACAATCCTTTTGTGTGAATAATTTGAAAGTTTTACTCCTTAGTTTTCAAACTGTATGCCTTTTATTTCCTTTTCTTGCTTTATTGCACTTTCTAGAATCTCCAGTACAAAGATAGAGTTGGTAAGAGCAAATATTGTTGTGTCATTCTTAATCTCAGGGGGATCATTAAAATATGATGTTTGCTGTGGGTTTTATATGGATAGCTTTATCAGGCTAAGGAAAATTTTTTCTATTTTTAGTTTACTTAAAACTTATCATGAATTGTTGAATTTTATCAAATGTTTTTTCTTGCCTCTTTTGAGGTAATCTTATTATTTTTCTTCTTTATTCTGTTAATGCAATACATCAAATTGGTTGATTTTCTCATGCTAATCAATTTAATATTCCCAGAATAAACCCAACTTGATTAATGCATTATCTTTTTTTATATAATCCTGGATTTGGCATGCTAGTACTTACTAAAGGATTTTGAATCTATAATTATAAAAGACATTAAGGTACATTTTTCCTATATTGTAATGTTCTTGCCAAGTTTTGGTATCAAGGTATTGCTGCCTTTATAAAAAGAGCTGAACAAGTACCTTCTTCTCTATTCTCTGGGAGAGTTTGTATAAGACCCATATGGTTGCTTAAATGTTTGGAGAATTCACCAGTAAAATTCAATGGGCCTGAGTTCCCCTCGTGGGAAGTTTTTTATTATTACTACTGTGGTGCTGTTGTTACAAACACAATTTATTCAGTTGGTATAGTACTATGCAAAATTTCTATTCATTCTTTTAGCCATTTCTCAAACCTCTTGACTCTCAACCTCTGCTTGCAAATTGGCAAATAACTTGAGTGGAAAAGCCTCCACCGAAACGTCGTGTTCCCTTCTCTGTCCTTCTCTTTTTGCTGATATTCGCCCTTTGAATCCTCACTGCCTTAATAGCTCTCTGGTGTCTTTAAACAGATTAAATTTTGCCTGGCTTTTCTATTTTCTCTTTCAGAATATTGGTCTGCCATGAGCTAGAATTCTATTACCAGAAACAGAAATCCTTTAGTATTTATTTATTTATTTATTTATTTATTTATTTATTTATTTATTTATTTATTTTTTTAAAAGATGACCGGTAAGGGGATCTCAACCCTTGGCTTGGTGTTGTCAGCACCACACTCAGCCAGTGAGCAAACCGGCCATCCCTATATAGGATCCGAACCCGTGGCCTTGGTGTTACCAGCACCGCACTCTACCGAGTGAGCCACGGACCGGCCCTTTAGTATTTATTTTTAACTAGTGAGAAGACTAAGGATCAATGAGGCTACATTTTTACAAAATGTCATTTTGGAGATATAAAGTTTAAAATTGTGTGCTTCTCAAGTGGCAGAGGGTTAATATCAAACAGACCAAGTTCACTGACAACCATGTACCTAAATTAAAAGGAATGATTAAAATTTTGAATTTTCCATTACACGTTTAGAAATTTAAAAACATACCTCTCCTGTATTTATGTGTTTGCTCTAAGGGAACTGGTTGAAAAAACTTAGAAAGCTAGCAGGTATTTGCTGCTCCTTGCTGTTTTTTAGCAAGCTACCTCAATAAAGAGGCCATCTCAGGCTGGCATCAGCCTATGTGCAAGCATAGATGGAAAAGAATTAGAACTCTGCTAAGAACTCCCTCTTACCTGTGGCCTGCAAGCAAGAATGACTGAGAGTCCAGGTTGGAAGAACCAACCACTTCTGTAACCTAAGCAATGGGAAACAAAGACTTTCTCACAGCTTTTCTCAAAGGCCTCCCATGATGACTTCTCAGCCAGACAGTGGGAGACAGCCCAGAGCCAAAAATCAGACTAAGGAGTTCCACCTTCCCTCCCAAGGGTATCGGTTTCCTCTGGATCTTCTTGGATCATGTGCAGAAAATTCATGTTAAAGAATGTGGTCTCTCCAACCCAAACAAGAAGAGATTTATCCAACTGGCCCTGAATGCCACTGATAGATATAACCTCATAAAGTGGGTAAGACTGTGACCTTACCTTTGAGAGATTTCTGTTAAGGAGCTAAATATATTCACTCAATCCTAAATGTGGGAAAAGAAGAAAAGAACTTGGAAAGAGATCAAACCACACCATTTATTGTATTTTCTCTCTCTCTTTTTTTTTTTTTGAAGATGACCAGTAAGGGGATCTTAACCCTTGACTTTGTGTTGTCAGCACCACGCTCTCCAATTGAGCTAACCAGCCATCCCTACATGGGATCTGAACATGGGGCCTTGGTGTTATCAGCACTGCACTCTCCCAAGTGAGCCACGGGCCACCCCCTTGTCACACGTATTTTCAAAAGGACTACACCCTGATGTTGATTGTCATTCCCTATCAGAATAAGGAGGGTGTGATGAGTATAGTTTCCTGCTGTGAAACAAGTTCATGCAAGAGTTAGTAAGGTGTAGGCTATTTGGGAGGATTGTTTGTGAAGAAAAGATGGGAGGAACTAAGGTTTTCCTGGTATTTGCACCTGTTCTCTGGGCGTAAAATGGGGTATTCTGTTGGCTTTGGCCTATATCCTGCAGTGAAGCTTTCCAATAGTCTGTCCCTCTTCCAGGTGACGTCCCAGGCATATGTAGAAGCATATTTATTGTACCAAAATTTTAAATTATTTTATCAAGGACTATAAATCTGAATGCTCTACCCTTGACCCAATGCTGATATCAGAGCTGTTGACCCTTCAATTAATGTGGGTGGAATTGGGACATACTGGAGTGATGGTACTAGGTCATAGCTAGCTTATCCATGCTAGGAAGGCAATATTAATAGAAAAGCTCAGATCTACAAGTATATTACTTGCGTCACTCTTTTGTGGCTAAGCCTAATGTACAGAACATGTTCTGTGATCTGCCCAACATACATTCTTTTGTTGGTGACGTGCCTCCTCCATTTCTTAGTAACTCTAATCAGTCCATGTCAGTGGGACACGGTGAAGCTCTTTCCCACCCCAGGCTTGTATATATGACCCAGGCCTGGCCAATCAGCATTCCACCCCTGGATTTGATTGTCTCATGGATGGAAATGTGACTCCAGCTAGACATATCACTGTCATCTCTGGAAATTTTGCTGAATTATTGGGAATAGTCCTCTCTTTTCTCTTCCATAATGAACTATAACAACTATGTAAGTCTGAAGCTGCTGGGGATATCTTTCCTACAACTTGAAGAGAGCCTGCAAGAGAATGAGGTAAACCCAGAGGAAATCAAAGATAAGATATGGGAAAGGGGGATGAGAGAGAGAAAAAGACACATACACAGAGAATATTATTGGTGACAACATTCAAACCTTTGGGTCTAACAATGTCAGGCCTTCCCTGGATGGCCAAGATATATGAGTCAATGAATTATTATTTTTTTTAAGTACCTTGGTTGGTCTTATTTATATTCATCATGCTTGTCTTACTTGGAAGACTTTCCCAAGCAAATTGCAAAGATCATGTCACATTGTTTAACATAAACTGTATTTCCACCACAGTTGGGAATGGGCATGGGGCTGGGACAGGGCAGTGCAGCTGAAGCGTACAGTTCTGAACAGCCTAATTCAAACAGTATGGGAGAGAGAGTATGAGAACCAGCACAGGTCAGCATCCAAATACAACAGCAGTAACCTTTATATTCGTACACCTGTTAGCTCCTATCTTGCCATACAATCCATTTCCAAAATATAAAGAACTGTAGCTCATTATCTTGGCCTTCAGAATCACAGATGAAAATTATTCTAGGAATTTCTGGAACATGGCAAATGCAAGGAGACAGGAAGCGACAGAGCCAGTGAAACAACCAAACTTTCCCAGGACAAAGGGGAGAGTTCTTAACTTAGGGACCAATCAAGCCTTTCCTTCATATGGAGACTTCATTGTCACTGCTTTGATCCCCAGATGAATTGACACTCCAGGAGTACCCAGCTCAGGACTCTGCACAGCACAAGATGAGCCCCAGCACCCTGTGGACCCCTGTCTAAGACACTGGTTTAATGAAGCCATAATCCATGCACTTGATGAGACATTCCCGGGCTGTCTGGACTACGGCTTCCTTCTTCTCATCTGGCTCCTGTTTGCCCACCACCGTCAGGATTTCCAGCAGCTCACTTTCCACCAGCTTCTTGGCCAGCTCAGCATCAGCTGAAAGCAGGTTGTAGGCAATGGCCAGGCCCCGGTGTTGGACTGACAGCTGGTCATGCAGGCAAAGCCGCTGTAGGATCTCCAACCACTGGGATGTCTGGAGAAGGGAAAATGGATAAGGAAGAATTAGAGGAATCAGTGGGGAGACAGAGGAGCTTTGGGGACAAGACAAACAAAAAGCATTGGTCAGGCCCATAGCTAAGCAATTTAGCTATGGTCACACATCTGGAAATAAAAGAGGATTAACATACCCTCATCTGTGTATTTTTTAAGCAGCTTGAGAAGAAAAGGGACAGGCCCACTGCATGCCTGAACAGAAATGGGGATGCTGAGAGTTCAGAAAGGAGGATTCTCAGCCTGGTACATGGGCAATGCCTGCTTCTGCCAACATGGGTGCCCATTGAGGCAAGAGCTCCAGGCATGCAGACATGCCCTCCACCAGCGCTGACTTTAACTGGAATCAACACAAGAGTCTGGAGCGTATCCTCTCCTCCATTCCCAGTTGTGACAGCCCAATTACTGTGCATGGCAAGGCAGGACTCTAGACAACTCCGATCACCCCAGGAGACAGAGATGAAGGTGGGAATAAAACCAGGAGCTTGACTCCCATATCATTCGACAGATGCACATGGACCAGTCTTCAGGCCCCAGCTCAACCTCTTACCAACCGTATGACCTGAGCTAGTTATTGAACCTCTCTGTGCCTCAGGAGCCTCACCTGTCAGTGGCTATGCCTACCTCCAACATTGGATGATTTAATAAGATGATATATGGGAAGAGCTCAGCATGGGGGCTGGAGTAGTAAGTGCTCGACAGGTGGAAGTGGGAAGGAATGATGATTTAAGACACCAATCCAAAGATTTCCCCCTGGGCTTCCTGTTACCCTCACCCTTCATATCCCAGCAGGGATTCCTTCCTACGCACACTGCTCTCTGATGTGGAGACAGACGAAGAAGGGAAGAAAAGGCAAATTGTTGGCTTCTGAGCTTCTAAGCAGACTTTTGTAAACTCTGCAGTCTCCGATCCCAAGGAAAGGAACTGAAGGTTCAGCCAGGTGTGGTAGGGTTCTGAGGAAGTTTCTATGCTGCTGGGTAACTGACAATGGGTCCAGGGCCCATGGCTCCCTGGTATGAGTCACTGGGGGCTCAGGGAAGGGTGACAGAAACCCAATAAGGACAGGATTCCAGAGCAGGAGAGACTGTTGCTTGGCTACACAGGGTGTACCCCAGCACATGAGACTGTAAAGATGTCCAGCATCCAACATGGCCATAAGAGTCTACAAAAGATGGGTCTGGGCAGCTTCACAGAGTCCCCAGAAAGCTCATGTTAGGACAAGAATGTGGCCAAGATTTCTGAGTCCCTCAGGAAGAATGAAGAAGTGACCAATCCTGAAGAATTCCAGTCCCTTCCCAACTAAACGGCTATACGGCCTTGGGCTAGTATTTTTCTGCATCTTGGTTTCCTTGTCTGTAAAACAGGGATAATAATAATAATGTCCAACTCACAGGTTGTTGGGAGGATTAAATACTTAATATATGTAAGCACATAGGGCCACCCCTGGTGTATAGTAAGTGCCAGGAGTCACAGAGTGTCCTGTGTGGATCCGCCAACAAGACTTATGTGACCACAGTTACTCCAGCAGAGGCTACTCTAGGGCAGTGGTTTCAAAGTGTGGTCCCCAGGCCAGAAGCACTCGCCCCCAATCCACTGAATCAGGATATCTGGGGAAACTTTTAACAAACTCCCCAGGTGATTCTTACATGTGTTACAGTTTTGAGAAGCTTGCCTTAGGGAGAGAGGCTGAAGCCCAAAGACCACACAGGACGATCTACATCCAGTGAAGACACTTCCCTGGTGCCAGGACAGCATAAGCCCCCTTGGTACTTAGAGGACACATACACACCCCTTAAACTATCTAAAAGAGCCTGCCTTTAAACCACACATTTGAATTGAGATGTTTACATTATTCACCATCAGTGGAGATGAATGCCCATCAACTAAGTTCAGTTTGGCGAAATGAGGAAAACTTTATTTTGCACCCTTGTGCCTGTGACTATGTAAATATCATTCCCATTGCACCTGCTGCGGTGGCCACGGTCCCACCACAGGAGCTGGTCATCATGTCCACTTAGGAGAATCTGTGGTCTCTTCACCAAACCATGAGCTCCCTGTGGTATCCCAAGCACGTCCATGCTTCTCTGGGGTTAGCGTTAGCTCCATGGCAGTCGTTAGTGCGAGTGTTGTTATTGTTACTATTCTTTTTATTTTTA
>NW_007726923.1:231776-232353 GCF_000696425.1 Galeopterus variegatus
GTTAGCTCCATGGCAGTCGTTAGTGCGAGTGTTGTTATTGTTACTATTCTTTTTATTTTTATTTTTATTGTGGTAGAATATACATAACTTAAGATTTGCCATTCCATGCTCCACCAAAGCAACTACATGGGTAAAAACTACAGTGGGAAGGATTTGAGCTAGCACGCTTGGGAGGTCCAAATAATGAATGTAAGGAGCTGAACAGTATAGATCGCCCTCTCGTTGGGCGGTAGGAACCATACCCGGGGGGATGGGTGGGGTTACCGCGGCGGGGGGGCTGTCTGCCCTCCCCAGAGGATCATCTGGGACAGTGCAGCCTGGGATGGACAGCTTTCTTAGAGCGCACACAGCCCTTTCCTGTCCCCAGGGACCGCTCTCACCACTTGAGTCATCTTGAAGCACAGTTTCTTATGTGCTGCTGTCAGCATGGCCAGGGCCCCTGCAGCCGCATTCTGCACCTTGGCATCATCCTCCCCGCAGAGCAGCACCACCAGCTTCAACCGGTCATTCCCATCGGCCAGGAACCTCTCCTGTACCTGTGGGAGGCAGGTACACGGTTGGGAGAAAAATGCCCCCC
>NW_007726923.1:233188-235020 GCF_000696425.1 Galeopterus variegatus
GCCAGGAACCTCTCCTGTACCTGTGGGAGGCAGGTACACGGTTGGGAGAAAAATGCCCCCCACCTGCCCAGCCTGAAGAGGGAAAGATGCATTGGGAGTGCTCTGAGCTAGGATTCCTCGGAGTTTTCCTTTGAGCAGCTCACTCATGCCACCTCCCCCAGGAAGCCTTCCCTGATTGGCTGGATGAAGGGGCTACAAATCCCTCCAGCGAAAAGGTTATAGAACAGAGGGATTCCCCATGTGGTATGCTCCACCACCTCTGTGTGCAGTCAGCTCTCCACACCAGGGGAAAGAGGCAGGCACAGATTCCTGAAGAACCATGTTTCACTTCCCTTTAGGGAAGTTTGGAATGTTTCTCCCACAACGGATGGGCCTTCAGGGCCTACCATAAAATGACTCTGTAGTCCCTGAAAGCACAGAAACTTGGGCAGGAGCAGACGATGATTAGGTAGTTTGCTTGGTATGAGAGAGCTGCTGTACCATCTTTACCAGGGGAGGAATGAGGCCTCCCATGAACCTGAAAGCCAGAAGAGCTCCTGGGGAGGGGGTCAGGGGGTGAAAGAGGGCAGTCCCTGACAGTCTCAGAGAGATAGTGAACCTTCACAGCATCTCACTGCCACCCTCTGCACTATAGTAAAATCTGGTTGGTCAAGTTTAAAGGCATCTTATTGGGTCAGGTTTCCTAAAAGTGGAGCTGCAACAGGAGACAAAGGTCACAGCTGCCCAGGAATGACCCTCCACCTGCATCTTCCTGAAGGGTCATCAAGGCTGAGAGTACGGCAGAGGCAGTCAGCACAGTCTCCTCTCATGGGGCACAGCTGTAATTGGGAGCAGCCACCCACCAAGGACTACATTCCCCACCTCTCCCACCTGGATGTGGCAGTGACCTAGTTCTCACTGATGGAATGTGAGTGGAAGTGAGGTGTGTCGCTTCCAGGACACCTTGGCTGAGTATTACAGGTGCCTCTCCCATGGTCTCTCTCCCCATTCACCATCAGAATGGAGACCACCTCCAAGGTGGTAGAGAGGGAGAGAGTTCTGGAGGATTGAAGAAGCCTGGATCCTGAGTCATTGCTTGGAAGTGGGCCACACAATCCAAACAGGTCTATGACATGGTGAGCAAGAAATGAACATTTTTCCTGTTGGGACCACTGTATATTTTGATTTTGGTTGTTGCAACAGCCAGTGCTCCCACAGGGAAGGTTGCCTCCCACTCCGACTGTCTTCCTATGCTCCCCTCCTCAGCCCCTGTCCCTTGGACACATTCTCTTTCTCCTACATGGCTTCCAGGCCCCCAGCACAGCCTTAGGCCAGCTTGCTGGTGGACCCTGGCAGCTTTATTTCCCCTGACTTTAATAGGCTTTCATAGATCAGGTTTTCCTCCTATAACAATGAGAAGACTCAAGACATAAGTACTGAGTGTGAACAGACTGGGTCTCACCCTAGCCCCTATGTGTGGGCCCAGGAGAGCCACATGAAGGGCCTCAGATTTAGATCCTGTTGTTATCTCTGATGAGATTGTACCTATAAGCACAGCAATACTCTGACAGGATGGGAAGAAGACGACATTCATCACACAGTTAAAATTTGTCCCATTGCTGGACCATGAGGCCTATGGCATGTTCTGAATTCATTTTATTTTTATAAATCCTATAATTACTCTGTGAAGAGCACAATTATACTGCCTTGCAATTTCTTTTTTCTTTTTTTTTTTCCTTTTTGTCTTTTTTACTGACCGGCAATGGGATTGCAACCCTCAGTGTCGCGCCCGCACCGTGCTCAACCAGTGAGTGGGAACCGGTTTCCACATGGGATCTGAACCCTCGGCGGGA
>NW_007726923.1:235757-237583 GCF_000696425.1 Galeopterus variegatus
GCGCACTCTCCAGTGCACCACAGGGCCGGCCCTGCCTTGCAATTTCTAAGGAAACAGTGATGGTTCATTAAACGTTAACATGTAAAATATTCTAAAATGGTTTGTAACTGTATTGTGGCATTTCTTTATGTTTTTACATATGCAGAGCTTAAATAAATGCGAGTAGTCTAGCCTCTCTTGACCTTTAAGGGGTCCTGGTCTCATATCCTGCTTTGCTCTGAAGTTATTTAAGGCCTAAGTAGCTTAGGGAAATGCTACCTTCCACCTCATCCAGCCCAAGCTTTGGGGTCAAAGCCTCAGCTTGGGATAATATTACTTTGTGCAAATATTTCTCTCAGGGGCTCTACAGGGAAGGGGAGCTGTAATCTAAGAAAAATTTAGGGATACCTGGGTTATTTAGGCAAAATGCTGCCTTAATACCATTGTAATAGCCCCCAATCTCACCCCAAGCCTGACCTCTGGTCTGACTCTCCATGCCTTGATCCCTCCTGTCCCCGTCTATCCCCCGTCCTCACCTCTTTGTTGATCACCATGTTGCACATGCACTCGGTGGCCGCCTGCCGCAGCTGGTCATGGTTCTCAAACATGTAGTTCTCAATGTCTGGCAAGGCCTTCTCCTTAAAGATCTTCTGCCTAGGGAGGAAGGTGGAAGAAGAGAGGCACTGAGTCCTCTGTAGTAAGCGTTTGGGATTTTGGCCACCCAGGGGCTATTCCTGCAGCCTGGTGGTGTCCCTCCCACATCCTCAGCCAGTGTGGGCTGAGTGGCATTGAACCTGCCCCCAGCTCTAGGAGGGGCACCAATGGGCATAAACTAAATGACACAGTACAGCATCCTGACCACAGCGATGGGTTCTGGGATGAACATGTCACCCAGCAGGAGAGTCTTTGCGTTATTGTTGGGGAAAAGAATTTCTCTCTCCTTCTCTTTTCCTGCTGGACATGAACACAAGAAAATATGAGGTCCAAAGCTACCCTTGTGACCATGAGAGAGGAGAAAAGCTCATCCGAGAATGAAGACAACACAGAAAAGAGAGGAGAGGCAGAGAGAACAAGGACCCAGGACAGTTTTGTAACCCCTCTATCAAGTCAGACCAGAATATGGATTAATGAAGACTCTTTTCTTTTTCTTTTTTTTTTTTTTTCAGTGTGCACCCAAGCTATTAGGGAGTGTTCATGCCATCAAAACCTGTGGAAGGGAAATGAAGAATGCAGGATTAGGAGTAAGAAGTTAAAGTTTATAGCCTCAAAGAACTTTCCACTCCAGGCAGATCTCTAAAGTTAAAATGGTCTTTTAGAGTTGTCTCAAGTTGGGGCAAGGGAAATGGGTGTTCATACCCCCACATTGTTCTGACATTTACTAAGGTTTGCCTCGAAAAGTAGTAATGAACCTGAGCTAGGTGNACATTGTTCTGACATTTACTAAGGTTTGCCTCGAAAAGTAGTAATGAACCTGAGCTAGGTGACTCTCTTCAGCTAAGTCAATTCTTATAGAAGCTTGACAGTGGAGTGCAGTCTGCCAGCTCAACTCCCAGCGGCTGTTCTGGATTGCACGTTTGAATGTTATGAGCCGGTAGTTTTGGAGGCTGGGAAGTCCACAGTCCAGGGGATGCATCTGGTGAGAGGCTTCTTCTGGTAGGAATGCTTCAAAGTCCCTTGGCAATGCAGGGGATCACATGGCAAGGATGGCAAGAGTCTTACCCCCGACTTTTAATTTACACAAGTCAATACATTTCCTTTATGCTTAAGTTAATTAGGGATGAGTTTTCTGCTACTTGCAACAAAAGAATCCCAACACAGTACATTTCGTCATTTTCCTGTTTCCCCAA
>NW_007726923.1:238914-240202 GCF_000696425.1 Galeopterus variegatus
GGAGCGCCGCTGCGCTTCCCAAGCGGCGCACTATCCAGTGCGCCACCGGGCCGGCCCTAGCTTTACTATTTCCAAAGCACTTTCCCACACATTGTCTGATTTAGTCTTAATGATGATCCTGAGAGGTAGGATTATTTCTTTTACTTTGCGGATGAGAGAAGTGCGTTTCTAGGAGGACAATCCTGTTTGTCAGAGGCAGAGCCAGGCCTGAAATCCAGCGGCCTCCAATTCATTGCCCTCCCTGCCACAGCACCATGCCCCACCCCAGGCTGGCGGTAGGGTGATGAGGAGAAAGGCCCCTGGGAGCAGAGGAGACTCCTCCCGTTGCACCACCCCACCCTCCCCAAACGCTTACCCGCTCCCCGGGGAAGGCGATGTCTGGGTTGGAGACAGCCGCGATCTTCGCTAGGGCATGGGCTGCCTTCACCTTGCCCACGTCTGTGCCCTCCAAAGCCAGGGGAATCAGGGCCTGCAAGAAAGGGCACAGTCACTACTTGCCTACAGACATCCAGAGGCCTCTCTCCCATCCTCCTGCTCCAGCTGCTGTCTGTCTGTCTGTCCCATCAGAGGCTCAGGAAGACTCTGATATATCAGCCTTTGAGCATCATAGAAAACAATTAAATACTTAATCATGGACTCACCCCCCCTGGTTCCCAGCACCCACTGAGGTCTTCACCCCCCCCACACTCACCTATATGTTCCTTCAGCTTTTGGAAAAATAAATAAATCAGTCCATAAACTGATTTTTTAGTTTCTGCCCAAGCCAAATCTAATCATAACAATAGCTAATTTCTGAACACCTACTGTGATCCAGTATCTTAAGTGTATTTGCTTAATCCTTGTGGCATTCTGTAAAGTATGTGATTTTCCCTCCTGTTTCACAGATGAAGGGACTGTGGCTCAGGGAGATTAACTGCCCAAGCTTACACAGCTGAAAAGTGGAAGAGCACAAATCAACTACAAGTCTTCTGCATTGAAGTCCATGGTCTCTATTTTTGCACCGGGCTTCCTTACAATAGCTAAGAGGACAGAGGGGATTCTAAAGCAAATCCTACAGCACATCATAAAATCAAGCAGAAATGGATTTGGGGCTCTGAGCACAGACAGCACAGATAACTGAGTGACCATATTTCAGGAGGTTGGTTTGGAGCAGGGAGTACACTATTCTTGGGCCAGCAAGGAGGATGCACACATCCACGTGCACACATACAGTGCTCCTCCCCAGCATAGCACATTCTAGGTCCTTATCTTGCCCAATTACCTTGCCACCACCTTGAGCCACAATGGT
>NW_007726923.1:240677-303404 GCF_000696425.1 Galeopterus variegatus
TCTATTTTTGCACCGGGCTTCCTTACAATAGCTAAGAGGACAGAGGGGATTCTAAAGCAAATCCTACAGCACATCATAAAATCAAGCAGAAATGGATTTGGGGCTCTGAGCACAGACAGCACAGATAACTGAGTGACCATATTTCAGGAGGTTGGTTTGGAGCAGGGAGTACACTATTCTTGGGCCAGCAAGGAGGATGCACACACCCACGTGCACACATACAGTGCTCCTCCCCAGCATAGCACATTCTAGGTCCTTATCTTGCCCAATTACCTTGCCACCACCTTGAGCCACAATGGTGCCTCGGTCCTTTGGGTTGTCACACAGTGCCAGGAATACCCTTCAAAGCCAAGAATAAAGGAGAACATTTAATACACCCCTTCCCAGGCATCAACAGGCCAACAAGTCAGAGCCAGTGACACCCTGGAAAATGCAACCTATGGGCCGGCCCAGTGGCGCACTGGAGAGTGCGCCACTTGGGAGCGCGGTGGCACTCCCGCCGAGGGTTCGGATCCCATGTGGAGACCAGTTCCCGCTCACTGGCTGAGCGCGGTGCGGGCGCAACACCGAGGGTTGCGATCCCGTTGCCGGTCCCCGGTACGGGTGCGACACCGAGGGTTGTGATCCCGTTACCGGTCAGTAAAAAAGACAAAAATGAAAAAAAAAAAAAAAGAAAAAAGAAAATGCAACCTATATGCCCGTGCCCAGAATTAGTCACCTTGGGAAGATACTGCTATGGACATAAGTGGCTGGGGAGGAAGCAAGACCAAGCAAGACTGCAAAGAGCCACCCATCCTTATTCAGGGAGATAATCAATGATTCCTTGTTGCCCACAACCTAGGAGCTCTTCACCTCCACGATCTGCCCTGGCGTCTTCTCTAGCCTCATCTAGCACCTCCCTCCTGTGCACTCCATGCTCCAGATGTATTGCAGGAGAACCCCAAATTCACTGTCTTTGCATATGCTATTCCCTCTGCCTGGAACCCTTCCCTCACCTGCACCTGGGTGGCTCCTTTCCTTCTTTCAGGGCTCCATTGAGTTGCCACATCCTCTGGGAGGCCTTCCTGGCTGCCCACCCACCTGCCCTGAAGTCTGGCTGGTTGGGTGCCACTTCTTGTGCTGCAAACAACCCTCTGTGCTTCCCCATCACGACACCCATTGCACTGTACTGTGACTGTGACCTTGTCTGCCTCCCCACTAGGCTGCACAATGCCTTTAATCTCTGGGAACAAGGTAACCAGAATGGACAGTGACCTCCTTCGTCCTGATGGGAACATCTACCTTTGATGACCTGCCCACTGTGCCATTTTCAAAGCTGATCCCCTTCAGTCCCTCTTCGGGCCCACAAGAGGCTCATCTCCTCCTTTAGTCCCCCACTATTTCTATCTCCCTGCCCAGCCTCCTGTCTTCCAGTCCCCTCAGCCCCCAGCCCCCAGCCCTGGCCCACTTCAGCCACACCTGGCCAGCAACTCCTTGGTCTGGTCAGTGAGGATGGCACTGTCCGCTTTCACCATGCAGGCCAGCGCGGAGATGACACCCGCCTTCAGAAGCCGCTTCACCCGCATGTCTACAAAGTCCTTCTTGTCCTGTGGAGATGAAAGGGGGGCAATGGGGAAGGCACCTGGGCACTAGGCCAATCTGCATTGGAACTAAAGATGGTGCATTTCTGAATTCTTGTGGTAGGTTGAATAATGGCCTCCAAAGATGTCCACGTCTTAATCCCCTAGAACCGGTGAATGTGTGACCTTACATGGCAAAAGAGACTACAGATGTGATTAGGTTAAGGATCTTGAGACTGGGAGGTGATCCTGGATTGTCCAATATAATTACAAGGGTCTTCATCAGAGTTAGTACTAGGAGACGTGACAGTGGAAAGGAAGTAAAAGGTTGGAGTGATTCAAGGTCACGAGCCAGGGAATGCAGGTGGCCTGTAGAAGCTGAAAAAGGCAAGGAAATCCATTCTCCCCTGCAGCCCCCAGAAGGAACCAGCTCAGCCGAAGCCTTGACTTTAGCCCAGTGAGACTGATTTTACGACTTCTGACTGTCAGAACCGTAAGGTAAATTTGTGTGGTTTTAGGTTACTCTGTTTTTAGCCGTGAGTTACAGCAGCAATAAGAGATTAACATACTTCTCCCCATATTCAGATATCCCAGAATATAGAATTTTTGTAAGTGTTGGAAATATGAAATAAAACTGCCTTATATCCATGAAATCAAAATGTTTATCATGGCTCCATTTGTTTTCTCAGACTGCACATTTTTGGGTTTTTCCAAGATAGAAAATGAAAACAAAGAAAAAACACGAGTGCCACCCAGTGGGGAAACTGACCATCATCCTCCTCGGTATGTCAGTAAATTTATCCCAAACCCTCCCAAACACACCCTGCACAGAAACTGACATCACTGTTCTTTCCACTACTTCTCTTCTGGGGGTCCGGTGGCGCAGGCCCCCTCCCGAGCCGTCCCCATACTCACCTTGGGGTGCTCCTCAGGCACGTGCTGCTTGGAGAACTTGGCGAGCTGCACCAGCTCAGGGATGACCTCCTTGACATCGTAGCTGTTGGTGCAGTTCACCAGGGTGGTGGCCACGGAGTACAGGATGGTCTTGTCACTGGTCTGGAGGCAAAGGGTGGGGTAGGGGGGAGGCAGAAAGGAAACTTTAGAACAAACCTCTGCTTCCAAGACAGCTCCCCCACATGGGGCAGGTTGGTTTGGAGGAGTGTGGCTGGTGGGGCTCATCCTGGAGAAGAAGAGCTCTGCTCATAAAGCATGGGCAGAAGTGTCCACCACACCCTCAGCAGCACCCCAAGGGTATGAACAGGGGTCTTCTCACAAAGCTCCTCACTTTGGGCCTCTTTCAAAAGCCCAGTCCCTCACACTTTCCCATCCGACTGGGGTGGGAACGGGACATCCTCTGGGCTGGCGCTGGTGGAAATCCCTCGCACACTTCTTCCTCCCTTTGCTGGTGGAGAAGAGCCAGGGAGTTGGCCCCACAGAGGAGGAAAGGCATCTGGGAGGGGCTCGGAAGGAGGGCAGGGCCACTTCTTGAGGGCCCTCTTGTCCATTCTCCCACTGCCAGAAGGCGTGAAGAGTCCTGAGTCCATTTTACAGTCAGGTAATATGAGGGTCAGAAAGAGTGAAATGACCAATCCAGGTTTACATGGCGGATAACCGATAGAGCTGGGATAAGGACACAGGGGTCTAATTCCTGTGGGCCTGGGTCCTGTAGATCCTTTCTGAGGTTGGGGTCAGGGCCACACTTGCCTTAGCCAGCTCAAACATGGCCTGCAGGGCAGGGATGTCCTGGACAAAGTCGTCCTTCACATCAGCATCCAGTGTGAGGTAGGCCAGGCCCTCCGCTGCCCAGCGCCGGGTCCGGGTGTCTATGGATGCATTGCACAGCCACCTGGAAGAGGCGAGGGACAGCTGCTGGGGAAGGGTGCCAGGGCTTGGGTCAAGGGGGCAAAGTGATGTCAGCATAGTGGACAGCAGGTGAGGAGCCTTTTGCTATCTGGTATCCACTAGAGCACCCCCCAGAGACCTATGTGCAGAAGCCCAGAAGAGACAGAGGACCTGGGAAATACAACCCCCTTACTTGCGGCACTGCTTGGCCAGCTTCTCTGTTGACCCTTCAGCAAACTGCTTGAGACCATAGTCTGTGCCTCCTGCAGAGCCGAGCTTACAGAGTCCCTGTGGAGCGGGGGAGACACACGCAGGATCAGAGACAGCAAGGCAGGGGACAAGGCCTTGCTCAAGCAGTTACCTGTGGCCAGAACACTTCGCCTCTTCTCTCTGCCTGGTTGCTCCTCTATGGGTACCACAAAACTCGGCTCAAGGGTCACCTCTTCTGAGAGGCCTTCCCTGATGCTCTTAGGTTGGGGTAGGTGCCCACAAAGCTGGAGGTTGTTACCTATCCCTTTCCCCTACCATTTTGAGCTCACAGATGCATTGTGCCTGGCATTTTGAAAAACCAGCACAAGAGAATGCTGACCATATCTGAAACTGTAATGGCAACACTAATTATGGCACAAAGACTGGCAAAAAAAATCATATCCTATGGGTAAAAAATTCAGATGTGCAAACTTGACCCAGAAAAAAATCAAACTTTTGTTGGAAAAAAAATGTCTTCTGTAAATCGGTTTTTAAAAAATCAATATTAATAAAATACCAGATCAATGACTCAAATCTTTACTGTCATTGTTTACAAGAAAAAAAAAGATCAATGACAATAATTTTAGTAAATGAAAATTGAAAAAGTGAAACAAAGTGTGACATATGTGACATAAAGAAACTGATTAATTAACGTTTTGGAGTTTTCTCTGAAAATACTCTCTGGATGAAAGCTCATCTGGGTTAGTGTGGCTCATAAGCACGGAGGCGAATGTCCTCAGGGTTAAGCAGCACTGTGTCCCATTCTGAATGTAGGTCCTCACAGGACGTTTTGGAGTTTTCTCTGAAAATACTCTCTGGATGAAAGCTCATCTGGGTTAGTGTGGTTCATAAGCATGGAGGCGAATGTCCTCAGGGTTAAGCAGCACTGTGTCCCATTCTGAATGTAGGTCCTCACAGCCACTTGCATATCAGCCTGTTCCGTGGGGCCTGTGGATGGGTCTGGGTGCCCCTGTCGAGCATCCTCTCTTATAGGTTAGGGGCCATGCCTCATACACCCTGGTGTCCCTGGTCCCAGGCAGGTGGGTGGCACCGAGCCTACTCACCACCAGTGTGCGGATTTTTATCTTCTCGTTCTTGGTGGTCTTGTAGATCTCTTTGAGCAGTGACACGCCGTTGGTGATGATAAAGGTAGCTCGGCTGAGCTTGGTGGAGGCATGGATGAGGGCCTCCACGGCCACCAGCTGGTCCACCTCACGCTCCGAGCCACACAGTGCCACCATCATCTCCATCACACCTTTCAGCCCCAGTAACTGATTGCCCAGGTCAAGGGGGCCCTGCAGGATCCCTGACACTGTCTGGATGGCATTCACGTTCTTGTCCATGTCCTGGGGGTCGAACTTGCCCCTAAAGCAGAGGACAAGGGCGATCAAGAGAACTGGCTCAAGGAGGTGAAAAGAATGAGATTTGGAGGCAGACAGATTTAGATTTGCATCGTGGTCCCACCACTCATGTGCTGTGTGATGCTGGGCAATGCACTGAACCTCTCTGAGCCTCAGCTTCCGTAAACTGAGGATGATACTTCCACTTCTCAGAATTCTGGTGAGGACAAATGACATAACAGATGTGTCACAGGATGTGTCCTCTGGGAAGCACACTCTGATGCGGGGGTTGAGATGCAGGGAGTTTACTAGAGAGAGCTCTTAGGAAGAGATGGAAGCAGGACTGGGTAGAGGGAGGCACTGGGCTGCAGTGCTGTCACTGCAAAGCCTCAGCCTGCGAGGAGTTCTGGAGCTGGGACACCCTTCAAAGTTGTTCCAAGTTAGGGTGAGTCATTGGGTGCCAGCTGTCCTGGTGAGAGTGAGACAGCTCTCCTTAGCTGAGGCAAGTCCCAAAGAGAGGTGACAGCTGAGAGCTGCCAGTGACAGCCTTTCTAGCAGCTGGGGTGTCTGGTGGGACAGTACAACACAAAAGGGCCTCACGGGGTGTCTGGCAGACTGTCTCGCTCTGCAACCTGGCCTGGTGCTCTGGTCTCAGTAAGGCTGTAGGCTAGATGAGTGAGAGTTTCTACCTTGCTTTCAGAAGAGCTACTCCAGGGCAGTAGCTCTGCATGGGGACATCAGAGTGGCATGTCTTCTGATGCTTCTGTGTCCTGCCCAGGTTGGTGTGGTGTGTGGAGTCAGGGCAGATGTGCACAGCTGAAGTGCAAATCTGTATAAATGAAAGGCAGCAGCATGGACTTGTCAGGACGATTCCACACCAAGAGTCCGAGACCTGAGCTCTGGTACCATATCTGCCTCTGACTGCTGGGTGACCTCGGGCAAGTCCTTCGGGGGTAGAGGGGTCAGCCTTAGAAGCTCTGGAGCCTCTCCAGTTTGGACATTCTGTGTCCTGTGCCTCATCTGCCCACTCAGTGCCCAGAAAACCCTGAGTCTTTCGTAATTAGTTGGGGTCTGTCCTTTAAGCTGGTACCTGATGCCAACTAGTTCTTGAACCCACACAGGCCCTGGCCCCTGACGAAGCAGAGTGTTTTACCCCCTTCCTAGGGGCAGTGTCAGGCACCATTTGTTGAAGGTGGTGACCCCACCTACTCAGCATTCCACAGGCTGACTCAAGTGGGGGTGGGGGACCCTATCAAAAAGCTTTGCCCAAGCAAGGACTAGCTGGGTGACAGTTATTGGAACTCAATTTGGGCCCACATGAGAGATTCAAGAAGTTAGCAGGAAAAGCTGGAGCTGTGGTAGACAAACAGAGAAACCATGAGGAGCTTTAAGTGAACCAAAGTCAGGGGTTAATAGAAGCTCAAGATAGAGCAGGAGTTGACAAGGAGCTAAAAATGTGGTTTGCATTAAAAAAAAATACATGATAGAAACCTGTATGTCCCACAAAGACTGAAATATTTACTCTCTGGCCCTTTACAGAAATATTAAAAAAAAAAAAAAGTTTGTCAATCCCTGGCAGAGAGAAAGGAAAAGCAGAGCAAAGGTAGTGTCTTCACCCACCTGCCTCACCTGGGGCGCTTGTAAGCAGCAGCTTCCAGAGCCACGCCCCAGAAAACTGAGTCAAGGGTGAGTGTCCCAGAAATCTGAATAATTTACAAGTTTGAGAGTCACTGGAATAAAGAGTTAAAAGGCCACATAGCAGTGGGAGGAGAAGGGAAAGGACACAAAAAGAGAAAAGAAGACCCAGAGAAGCATCTGAGTTACGGTGGTGATGGAGGGGCAGCAAGGAGACCCAGGAACTCTAGCTCCTGAGGGGCCTGTCTAGTCTCTGCAAAGCCACGTGGTTCTTAAAGTCTTGACAGAGCCAGGCCTCCTTCCCTGACAAGCTGACATTTGCTCCTTTCTTTTTTTTTTTTTTTTTTTTTTTTTTTTTTTTTCGTGACCAGCAACGGGATCGCAACCCTCGGCGTTGCGTCCGCACCTCGCTCAGCCAGTGAGCAGCCAGTCTGTATGTGGGATCCGAACCCTCGGCGGGAGCGCCGCCGCACTCCCAAGCGGCGCACTGTAGCAGTGCGCCACCGGGCCGGCCCGACATTTGCTCCTTTCAACCACAGAAGCCAGAAGTAGGTTTAAAATATGCCCCCAGGGCCGGCCCGTGGCTCACTCGGGAGAGTGTGGTGCTAATAATAAGAACAAGGTCACGGGTTCAGATCCCTATATAGGGATGGCCGGTTGCTCACTTGGGAGAGCGTGGTGCTGACAACACCAAGTCAAGGGTTAAGATTCCTTCACCGGTCATCTTATAATAAAAATAAAAATGCCCCCAAATATTTGAACACTCCTCCCTTCAAAAGGTGAAACCTAACTCTCTCTCCTTAAATGTAGTCCAGGCTTGATGACCTGTTTCCAACAGATAGAACGTAGCAGAAGTGATGGTGTGTGGCTTCTGAGGCTACATTACAAAGACATTGCCCCGCTGCCTTGCTCTCTCTTGGGTCGCTCACTCTGGAGGAAGCCAGCTGCCATGTGGTGAGGACACTCTAGCAGCCTGTGCAGAGGTCTGCATGGAGAAGAACCGAGACCAACGTGCCAGCCCTGTGACTGTGCCATTTTGGAACACCCTCCAGCCCCTGTCAAACCTTCCGGTGGCTACAGCTCAGGCCCGCACACCACTAACTTCATGAGAACCTGAGCCAGGTTGCATTAGAACCTAAGCAGCCAAACCACCCCCAATTCTTGTGCTACTGTGAAATAATGAATGATTCTTGTTGTTTCAAGTTACTAAATTTGGGGATCATCTGTTACACAGCTGTAGATAACTAATACCGAGCTGGACTCTGCAAGGCCTCCAGGAAACTCACGTGATGTACTCCTCGCAGATCTTGCGGAAGTGGTCACGCTCCGGGTCGCAGCGCAGGTCATCGTACAGCTTGTTGATGAGGATAGAGGCCAGCATGCGGGTGTTGTCGGTCAGGGGGAGGCAGGACGGCAGATCTGGAACCTGCCCCACTACCTTCAGGATCTTTCTCAGGCCTGCAGGGGAGACAGCGGCAAGGGTGAGGTTGCAGCTGGGCCCTGTCCTCACAAGCACACCCCCTCGCTCAGTCATGTCTCATCACCAGCTTCTCCTCAGCCCTGTCTTTAGGCAACACGTGGTTTATCCAGAGTGAAGGGCACTGGAATGGGGTCAGGAGACCCAGGTTCTACATCCGCCTCCCCCCGGCCTTGAGGATTTCACCTCCTCTACAGGCCTCTGTTCTCACATTTACAAAATCAAAACTAGTTGACCTCAGAGAACTCTACCAGTGCCTGCATTGCATGGGTTGATCTATAATCTTCTTCATGTTACTTTATACTCTCTTTTCCCCAGGCCTCAGTTTCTTTATTTGTAAAATGGGAATGATGCTACCTATCTTATAGAGTTTTAGGACTCAATAAGATAATGTGTGGAAACTGCCTAGTGCCAATCCAGACATAACATTATCACTCAGTAAATAGCTATTATTTATTTAATAAATACCATTCGCTATTTATTCTCATCTCTACTATTGAAGAATCTTCAATGGCTTCCTCCATCCATCAGGCTAATTCAATAATCATGTATTTGTTGAATAAGTGAATGAATAAATGAGCACCTTTTAGGTTCTGACCTCACAGTGCAGTACGGAAAACAGACATAAAAATGACAATAAGGTGTGATAGGCACAGTGATAACACCATGGATAGGGTGATTCACCCCAGCAAAATGAGGGTTGGAAGTTATTTGGGGCACTTACTATGTGCTGAGAGGTTTATACGTGTTATTTCATTTAATCCCAACACTAACCTTACTGGCTAGAAATTATTATTGCCATCTTCCAGTGCTGGCCTGTGTCTCCCAGCCCAGTTTGCACAACATTTAATACCTCAACATTGCAGCTTTGCATGAGTATACCAGAATTTTAAAACCCACATTCTTTTTACTTAAGTGCTGTTCATTTTGGAGCGCTTCAACAAAGAAATAGAACAAAAAATATTGCTCCCCACCTGCCCCATCCCATAAATCACGTGGCTGAGCCTAGATCCTAGTGCAGACAGACGAGGTCTGGAGGTCTGTTGTTGATGCTCATCCTTCATAATTTATGCAGAGAAGACCAGAATTGGGGGAAAAGTTGGGGTGGGGGGAGAAGACCAGAATTGGGGGAAAATGGGGGTGGGGAAGGGGGCAGGCCTCGAGCACTAGAGCAATGTGTTAATGTTTGAGCACTTGCACATGTGCTCTGCTGAGATCTGTGAAAACCAAACAAGGGAAATGCAGTATCAAAACACAACAAATTTTAAGCCAGTAAAGGCCGATGTGAACCTCTTAGAACAAGATATAGTCTACATGTCATAAAACCTGTGAGACAATGTACCATAGCAGATGATAAAGCTGCAGGTGTGATTCCGGAACAATTAAAGAAGTTTGTTTAGGAGAGGGGTAACACCCTGGAGCTGACAAATTTAGTAACTACCTGCTAGAACATTTTTACTGTGCTTTATGTAAATATACTTAAGCCATTTTCTCCCTTCTCGAGGACCTGTGAAGTATTTTACCAACCATGAGACTTCTGGCATGTTATCCCATGGATGATGGAGTCCTGTTTGGTTTTGGCACTTGCCCGCATCTGTTAGGTAACTCCACCCAGATGTTTTGGGTGAATTCGGAGCCTTGACCTACACCTTCACCAGACCACTGGTGGATTCTACTATGCTGATGCATTCTCTCGCCTTTTCATTTGGGACTGAAGAATCCTTCCAGACAAGAGCTTCACCTCTTCCACTTTCTGCTCAGTGCCTGGTATCTTGACACCCACTTACAAGGCTTGAGTGAACCCCAAACCCTCCTGCCTCCTCACCGTTATCCACCACATAGATGGTACGGGAGTTGTCATGAATGGCAAGGTCCTTCCTGGGGACATTCTTATTGAGGAGGTTCAGTGCCTGATCCCTGCCATGGCCAGATACCTTCTTACTGACCAGCATGTCAAGCAGGTGGTTGGTGATCTGCTTCAGGTCCTTCTTGGAGTCTGAGAAACGAGAAAACAGGGATAAATAGAGAGGAGTAGGGAGTCTCAGATATACAGTACCAGGAATAGCAGAGGATTCTAGACTCTGGAAATACTGTATCCAGGCTTCCTGGATATGTGCATTTCCGAGGAGAGTATAGTATTGCCCATCTCACTCCTCAAAAGGGAGGGAAATCTCTAAACAACCCACCCAAGGGGTCCTCCAGCCGCTCGCAACAGTGACTTCTATTACAGTCCACTCCGTCCTTGATCAGCTCTGGTTCTTAGAAAGTTCTTCACTCCCAGCAATGACTGGCAGAGTTCCAGGGACGCTTCATGTAGTCTTTAACAAACTGATTTAATAAAATGTTTTCCAGAGAGGAAACGTACACACCTTACAGGCATTTCACTCCCCACAGATTCAGGCACGCTGGAAGCCAGAATTCAAGCCTTTGCCTGTGATGCCAGGACTTCCCCTCCCACTGCTGGATCTTAAAAGGCAAATGCCTTTTCCTGATGTTTTCTGTCTGATTTCCCTGAGACTTAGAGATGTGTTTGTTCTCAACCTAGCATGGAGCGCAAAGGCAGGCAAGCAGGCAGAAAAGTAAAGATCTCCAAACTATGTCAGATAAATAACTGCTGAAGAAATGGGGCCTGGAGGAGGAAAGACATAAGTAGACATGATAGCTTCTTTTCAGACAAAAATCTGTTGTGAGGGTGAGATAGCAGACTTATTCTGTGAGGCTCCAGAAGGCAGAATTAGGACAGAGGTGGGTGGAAGCTACAAGGAGATAGGTTTGAAATCAACATATGGAAGAATTTTGCAGCAGAGATGTCCAACAACTTACTACTTCCCAAGGAAATTGTGGAAGATTGTACATTATTGGCTGCCAATGAAGCGCACCTCTCAATATTCATGCTTTTTGGTGGTCTCCTCCCACACTGGCCCTGGGTTGGTCCATAACTTGTGGCACAACCAGAGGCTTAAAAAGCACCTGCAGGGCCGGCCCCGTGGCTCACTCGGGAGAGTGCGGCGCTGGTAGCGCCAAGGCCGTGGGTTCGGATCCTACATAGGGGTGGCCGGTGCGCTCGCTGGCTGAGCGTTGTGCAGACGACACCGAGCCGAGGGTTGTGATCCCCTTACCGGTCAGAAAAAAAAAGAAAGCACCTGCACACTGAGGCTTGTCCATTTAGAGTTCCGCCATCCTGCTTTATAGAAACTCAAGCTGGCCACTAGAGAGGCCACAAGGAGAAAAACCAAGTTTTTCTCACCAACATCTCCAGTTAACCACCAGCCATACAAGCAAGGCCATCTTGGACCTTCCAAAAATTCTAGCTCAGAAAAGGCAAGTGACTTGCTGACCATTAAAATAGTAAGTCAGAGCTACATCAAGAATCCAGGACTCCAAAAGGTTAAAATATTATTAACCTTTAAAGAGCTCTTATAAACAAATAAGAAAAACATTGACACCCAAACAGAAAAGATAGGTAACAACATGAACAAATCATTTGAAGACAAATCCAAGTTGCACAATAAAGATAAAGAAAAATGATCAATCTCACTAGTAATTTTTTTTTTTAATTCAAACAAGGTCAATTTAATCTACTGAATAGAAAAATATCTTTAAGAATGGCAATATTCGGGGCCGGCCCGTGGCTCACTCGGGAGAGTGTGGTGCTGATAACACCAAGGCCCCAGGTTCGGATCCCATATAGGGATGGCCGGTTAGCTCACTTGGGAGAGCGTGGTGCTGACAACACCAAGCCAAGGGTTAAGATCCCCTTACTGGTCATCTTTAAAAAAAAAAAAAAAGAATGGTAATATTCAAATCTGGTGAGAATGTGTTGAAATAGGGACATCATCACTTGAGAGTCCAATTAATGCATTCTCTCAGAAAGAAACTGGAAGGTAAGATGGAGAAACAATTTTAGTTATCTTTGTAGCCTTTGACCTAGTACTCCTACTTCTAGGAATTTGTCCCAAGGACATAATTACAAAAGCAAACATAGATTTATGTAAAGAATGGCTACTGAAGTGTTCTTTATAAGCATGCAAATTGGAAGCAATCTAAATCTCTAATAAAGATAAAGCTAAAATAAAGCAGGTTGAGGAACTACGATACATTCCACATGAGGGAATATTATGAAATATTTAAAATAAAATTTTCTAGGTGAACCTGCCTCTGTGACCCTCCCAGCCACAGCAGGAACTTCTAATCTGATGCCTAGAACCTGGCTGTGCGGGAAGAAGCAGGAGGGTGTATGTGCACATACGTCGGAAGTAAATGTGAAATGAATAATTATTAAAATCAAGGGAAGCCTTTTAAAGAACATTAAAGGGTATGCAATACTAATATAATGCTCAGTGAAGAAAAAAAATAAAACCATCCACAGCAGAATTTCATTTTTGTTAAATAGATATTTATATGGATGGATAGAAAAAAGATAGAAATCATACACGTGGTAGTGATGACAGTGGTTATCTGAATGGGTGATTACAGGTATTTTTTTCCATCTTTATATATTTTTCTGAATTTCTCCAGTAAGCGTCTGCTACTTTTTAAAAATTGTGGTAAAATATACATAAACATGAAATTTACCATTTTAACCATTTTTAAGTGTACAGTTCAGTGGCATTAATTATATTCACACTGTTGTGCAACCATCACCACCATCCATCCACAGCACTCTTTTCATTTTGCAAAACTGAGACTTCGTACCCATTAAACAATAACTCCCTATTCCCCCTCCCCTGGCCCCCGGCAAACACCATTCTTCTCTCTGTCTCCATGCATTTGATTACTCTAAGTACTTCATATGAGTGGAATCATACAGTATTTGTCCTTTTCTGACTGGCTTATGTCACTAAGCATAATGTCCTCAAGGTTTATCCAGGTTGTAGCATGTGTCAGAATGTCCTTCCTTTTTAAGGCTGAGTAATATTTCATTGTGTGCATCTACCAACATTTTGCTTATCCATTCACCTGCTGATGGACACTTGGGTTGTTTCCACCTTTTGGCTGTTGTGAATACTGCTGCTATGCCTCTGCTGCTTTTCTAATCGGAAAATACACATACAAGTGAAACCGAGCCACCTCCACATGCAGGGACTGCCCAGTCTGAGGTGGTGACTGACTCTCCCTTCCCCCACCCCCTTGAAGCAACACTGAAGAATGTCTCTTACCTAGAACCAGGGCCCCCTCCTTCCCTCGATGCTCCTGCTTGTCCTCCCCAGACAGGGAGTCAATGATGGCCTGGAGCAGGTTACAGATGGCCAGACATGGCTCCTCATTCTCCACGGACATGAGGCTACAGATTCGATCTATCCGGACTGTGTGCAGAATCGCTGTGGCCTAGACCCCCAGCAAGAGCCACCGTCAACTGCCCTGCCCCTCCTTCCAGCTGCCGGGAGGTTAGGAACTCGGAGATAACCACCCCCATGCCACCCTGTGCAGTAGGGAAATAAGCCCAGGCAGCCAATGCCTCATGGGGCCCACAGTCTGGGAAGGCTCCTGACACAAGCCGTGCCCTTCTGCAGAGGTTTAGTCACTCGCCATGTGCAGCTACTGAGCACTGGCAATGTGGTGAGACCACAATGAGATGTGCTGTAAGTGTGAAATACACACTGGATTCCAAAGACTTACTGTGAAGACATGCAAAATATCATAGTCTTTGCATTCAGCTCTTCCACATAAATCACCTTCAATAACCTAATCTTTGCTTAGTCAAACCCATTTCCAGCCCAAAGGAAAAAGGACTGGAGCACTCTCTTGAATCTGGGGGCATACAACCAAGATGAAGGGAACTCTCTAGACCCTGTATCAGGTTCTATTTATGCCAGTCACAGCCCTGCCCATGTGTCACCCTCCAGATCCCTGCACCAGAAACCATCTGCACCAAGCACCCCAACCCCCAGGCCCTCACCCTAGCTCGGTGGCCACTGCATATGCCCGACAGGGTCCGCACTGCAGCCAGCACCAGTTCAGGCCTCTTTGTGTCCAGAAGCTGTAGCAGCAGGGCAACTCCGTTGCTCTGAAAGATCCTCTCAGCCCCCGCTTCCTCACGGCCTAGGACAATGAGGTTGTTGGCAGCCTGAAGGAGGGAAGAGGAAGTGAGGGTCACAAGGTAGGTATGACTGCCAAGCCTTGACCATGGGTCAAGTACAGAGGCTGGTGCAAGGATGGAGTCTTCAAAACATCTTTATAGAGCTGGCTGGTTAGCTCAGGTGGTTAGAGTGTGGTGTTATAACACCAAGGTCAAGGGGCTTGGATCCCCATACTAGCCAGTCATCAAAAAAATAAAGAACATCTATATACTATCTTGTTTTATAATCCTATTCCTGGAACAAGCCCAGGAACATAATTCAAAAGAAGAAACAAAATAACTTGCAGAAAGACCAACTTGATGCCATTAAAGTCATAAGTAAAAAGACTACAGAGCCACTTGGAAAGAACATTGGTAAGCAGAATCAGTATCATATGTTCACTCTGATTGCATTTATGTTAAAATGAAACTGTGTGTACATGCTAACGGAGAAGGACTAGAAAAAGGTAGAGAAATAAAGTGCTTTTCCATGGAGAATCATTTTCCTTTAAAAATTTTCCCTCACCTGTTCAGGAGAATCTGAGATTGTAGGGGTTCTCAGAAAGGCAGAAGGTGGGTAGGCAGAAAGAGCACTAGATGAGACCTTAAAGCCCTGGGTTTAAGTTCTGATTTTGCTACCTGTGAGCTGTGTGACCTTGGGCAAGTCACAGCACCTCTCTGGATCCCAGAATCCTCATCTGTAAAAATAGGCAGTTGAGCTAGAAGTTTCTCAAAGTTCACAAATCTTTCTCCATCCTTCCAACTCGAGAATACGTGTACCTTAAAAGGCCCCGGATCTGGAGTAGGAGATCTCAAGCAGGACCTGATAACCCAGGGCTGAGAGAACTCATGAGGCAGGAGGAGAGGGAAGCTGGGCAAAGGACTGGGGGTGGGATGCTGGGGAGGGTGCTGAATGGAGAATTCCAGGCAAGAGTGACCAGACCCTCTCTATCAGTTAAGGGCTTCCTGCTTTTCAGAACAAAGTTGTTCTATTTATAACAACTCATTAAGTCCTCACAAGAGTTTGTTATAGAAGATGTTTGCATATTAAATGGATTTAATGACCATAAAATTAACAAAAAATTTCCTAGTCATGTCTAGCAAGTTCTTATAAATGGAAAACACTGAAATGTTCAATTTTTTTCCTCTGAAGAACTAGAAAGGAACACGAAAAAAATACAACCAATTTGGTTAAGAGGATGATTGTATTAGTAAATATTTTAATATTTCAGAATAACTTCTATGCAATATTTTTAAATGAAACGAAGCATTATTTTCACGTGTCATTGTTTCTCAAGGCCAAAATTATGGTGAGGCAGGTGAGGCACTCGCCTTGATTGCAAAATTTAAGGAGGCGCAAAAAAAACTCAGTAATCAAGATAAATAATATTGAATGCAATATTTTTAAAAATCGAAATCAATGCCAAAAAATCCGTGATAAACGAAATGTCAACATTTTAAATAAAGACAGGATCCAACCCTGCCGCATGACTCTTCTCACTGGATTCACCCTAATCCTGGCCCTTCTTCTAGTTCCTGCTGTTTCCTAATGTGCTGACTCCTTTGGCCAATTTTCCTTTCCCGGCCCCCTCCCCCCAGAGTGGTGTCACGGCCCAGAACAAAGGCGGGGCCCGCAGCAGGAGCCGTTCCCGCCGGTCCAGAGAGCGCCCTCTGCTGGCTCGCTGGCACTGCCCAGCACGCACCTTTTCCAGCTTGTCAGCCTCGCTGTTTTCGTCCAGGAGGATCTCGAACATTTTTTGTACCCTCGAGTCTGTGGAAAACTGCACTCGGAGCTGAGGAGAGAGGAGGGCGTGGGGAGGAGGCAGGCAGGGGCCCACATCATTTCAGTCTGTTCCACATGCAGTTCATGGCGGTAAATATTAGGGCCCAGGCATATTCGTTCATTCATTTATTCATTCAACAAAAACCAAAAACCATTTACTGAATAGCTATGGTACTATGTGCCAGGCACTGTTCTAGGTCTGGGAAGGCGATGGATCACCAGCCCAATTTTAGAGCTTAAGTAAACAATTAGCCATTAGACATTTCAACAGGGACTAAAACAGAAATATGCCGCCAGGCTCAGAATCCTGCAGCAGCTTTCAAGCACCACCTCGAGCAAATGGAAACCATGACGTTTGGACATTGAGTCCCTCACACTCCGTACACCAACCCTCTGAATCTTTCATAGGATGACCTAACTGATCATATCCCCCATCTTGCCAGCTCCTTCTGCATCTCCCACTACTGCTTTGTTCTGCTGGCTGGCACCCTCGTCTATGTCTGGGCTCATTTCCTTTCGGGTAGGGAGAGGTCTTTCCTTCATCCAGCCCTTCTCTGATCTCTCCTTCATTTGTATTTCCTCAGGCCTTGAGTCTGCACCCTGGAAAGTGCGCTGTGGTCCCACTATGGGGCTGTTCCAGACGCATAGGAGTTACTGAGTCTTGGAGCAAGGAGCTAAGTGATCAATTATCCTCCTGCTTTACACAGAGGAAACCGACACTGCAAGGGGTTCCCTCGGAAAATTAGTAACTGAGCCAGGACCAGGGTGAGGGATTCCTCATTTCTGGTCCAGGTTCTCCCCACCCCACTCCATTCTCCTAGGAAAGATGTCGTGTTCCTACTGATTCCTGATTCTCCTCTATCCTTCATCAATATTCCCCAATTCCCAGGTATATCAAGGTACCTAGAAAGAGAGGAAGATCATGTTGCAGACATACTAAGTTATAATTTTTTTTAAAAGCCTCCATGTGGGACTTAAAAGACCTGTTTTCTAGCCCTGGCTGGCTTGTGCCCTCAGACAAGCATCACAGCACCTCTTCGGTCACTCTCAGACAGGTACACCTGCTCAGCTGTGCTGTGGAGGCTGCCTGTGCCACTTGCTGTCTCCAGCTAAGAGTGTGGCAGTAGGGCTAGCCCTGCCCTGATGTCCCTGTTTCCTGACCCATCCCTACAAGGAATGGGGAGGTTGGGCAGCTGAGGTTTGTGGGAAGGGGTCTGGCTTACCTTCTCCTGAATGCTGGTGTTGAGCCGCCTCAGCGTCTCCTGGAAGTTCTGGTTCTGTGGTTCAAGGGTGGCACAACGCTGCACATCCTTGAAGGCCTGGTCCAACTTCCCCAGGTGCTCCAGTGCCTGGCATCGCCGGTACAGAGCCTTGATGTCTGAGGAGTTGATGTCAATGGCTAGCGAGAGGAGACAGGAAGGGCCTCAGGAGTCTGAGCTGCAGACCACCTCCTCCCAGCCCCCACTGTTCCAACTCCAGGAATCATGCTCTTGGTGGGGCTCTGTGTCTTCCCTGGAGATCATCCACCTGTGTGGAAGGAGTATCTGGCCCATATCTCCCCTTGTTAGGGAAGCAGTAAGATCCACAGGGTCTCAAGGTTGGAAGAGAGTTTAAGGGCCACCTCATCCAATTCATTATGCTTCAGTCTCTGCTACAGGATCCCTGCCAAGGTCTCATACAATTTGTGCTTGTGTAGCTCCACAATGGGGAGCTTCTTGCATACCTCCCGCAATGGGGAGCTCCCTCCTTCTCAAGATAGCCAGGCTGCCCCATCAGACCACCCTTCCTACCTGAAATATGCTCCCTGCAACTTTGCCCTTTTATCTTAAGCTCTGCTCTGGAACCCCAGAGATGAAATCTAATCTTCCTTGTGACAGCCTTTCAGGTATCTGGGGCAACCCTCCATCCCACCTGGGAGTTGCCTTCTCTGCGCTAAATATTTCTGCTCCCTTCAACTGCTCTGCACAGGATGTGCTTCGAGTCCCTTCTCCAGCTGGTTCCCTCCCTTCTGAACTCACTCCAATCACTGTTTCTTCCCCACAAAAAGGTAAACAGATCAAAACGCAACACAGACCATACAGAGAGTATGTGTGGGCAAGGCAAGGCGGGGTGCTCACCTCTCGAGGCGTCTGAAGCTGCCTGGACATAGCTCTCCTGAGAAATGGGACAGGGGGAGGAGACTCAGTTCATGGCGGCCCAATGCAAAGGCAGCCAGAAGGGGTCCCCACAGTGAGGGGGGAGGGTTTGCCAGGGGAGCTGCAGGCCGTCAGAGGCCCACGATGCACCCCTTACCGGGCATGCAAAGGCAGACAGCCTCTGGCATCAGGCAAACGCGGGCTTGAGCCCCGGCTCTGCTACTTCCTGAGAGTGCTTGGGCAAGTTAATTAAGCCCTCTGAGCCTTGAGTTTCCTATCTGCTATATGGGCTACTTCACAGGGCTATTATTAAGATGCCATGAAATAACATGTGGAAGGCCCCTGGCATTAAGCTGATTCTGATCTGGATGAATTTGTCTCTCCAGAATAGAGTCAGGCAGTTGGAGGCACCCATCTCCAAGCTGGGGGGATGGCCAGTACCTATCGGGATGAGGGGCTGCTCCACACCCCTGTCCCCCAGCCCCGAGGGCCCTGCCCTGCCTCAGACCATTTTCAGTCCGCAGGCTGCCCGGTTCCGATACAGTGTGGCCATCAGGGCCTTATCCTTGGTCAGCTTCAGGGCCTGGCTGTAGCTCTTTGTCGCGGCCTTGTAGTCCTGGTGCTGGAAATGCCGGTTCCCTTCCTCCTTCAGCTGCACTGCTTCTGCCTCTGCCATCTGTCGGGACAGGGGCAGCTCTACCCGGCTCCTGGCCTGAGCTCTGGAGCTCCAGGGTCCCCTCCCACCAGGGTGGAAGATGGAAATTCTAGAAGAGACCCATCCCCAGAAGGACATTACAGCATTTGCTCAGAGGTTGGCCCAAGTTGAGAGGGGTCCCTTCCAGCCTGGGCAGGTGAAGCCACCATGCGAGAGCCACAAACTCTCATTGCAGGCCTTAAAAATTCTCCCTCTCCTCCTTCCCCAGGCTGTGGAACACTCCTGGGCCCAGCTTACTTTCTCAGCAAGGACAATGCTTTGTATTTGCCCTCCTGGGTTGCTGCTCCCCTGAGTTCTTCTGTGTCAACCTCTGGCCAGCCGGCTGCAATCTGCCCCTCCCAGCACTCACCCCAGAGACTTTATCACCACTGCCAGTGGTTCCAGACCATATTTGGCCACAAGGGCAGGTGTCCCTGTAGTCTGTCATTGATATTAAGGGCCCTCCCCTTCTCTAGACTGGACAGTCATGACCACGTGGTGGTGCTGACTATCTTCTGCTGAATACACTGCTCAGGGGTAGTCCTGGGAGGCCCAAGCACTCATACCCCAAAGAGTGAGAGAAAGGTCCGGAAGGGATGGGAATCCCCGAGTAGCCCCCCCTGCCTGGGCACAGCTATAATGCCCCTTCTTCACCCCATCCCAGACAAACAGCCTCCTCTCCCTCCCCCCAACCACTGCTATTTTGGGAGCAGAGTGACAGCTGAGGGATTGACAGACTTGGACACATAGAGCAGTTGCCCAGGTCCCAGACCAACTGGAGACTTCCAGAAATGCCTTTCTGGAGGGAGGGGGGAAGGAAGATGGGAGGAAAGGCTTTTCTCTTCTTCCACTTGTTAGCAACACATCAACCAACCCCGCATTCACGTGTTGAAAACGCCTTTGCTTTTCAGAAAGACCAACAGGGCTTGTTAACTTAGTGTAGTGTAAGTGGGTTTGTTTTAATGTGTGTGTCATCTCCTGTTCCTCCCATGGTGTATCCAGTGAATGTATTCAGCCTACCTCTCTCATCAGACTGAAATCTCCTAGGGCAAGGTCCAGCCTGTGGCTCACTTGGGAGAGTGTGGTGTTCAGAACACCATGTCAAGGGTTAAGATCCCCTTAACAGTCATTAAAAAAAAAGAAATCTCCTAGGGCAAGGGCTGGGTCAGACTGAGAATTCCCTGAGACCAAGGACTGTATCCCACATCTGACTGGGAACTCTTCTGGGACAAGCTGAGGCTCCCTTATCAGAAGAGGGTCTTCCTGAGACAAAAACTATGTACTGAGCATCACAGAGGGGTCTCTCCTGGAGCAGGAATTGTTTCTTCTCATCTGACTGAGGGTTCCTGAGGCAGATTTATCAGGTTGTCCCCACTTGGACTCAGAACCCTCCTGCCTTTCCGTGTCTCCATGCTTGGGCCGTGAGTTCCCTCCCAGAGGACAAGGACCACATCTCATGTAGCTTGGCTCCCCAGGCATGGAGCCTGGCAGAGTCAGTGCCTAATGTGTGTTTCCTGAATGAATGAATGGATGGATGAATGAATGGTGTCTTCATGCTGATGATTTGCTCCACTCACCTCCAGCCCCTGTTCCCATATATTTTCAAACTTGGCCAGGGATGAGAAAGACACTAGAGAAAAAGCACAGGTGGAGTCACCCACACTATGTTCTGCTCCTAGCTCTATGACTTTGGACACACAGTTATGTGATCTTGGACAGGTTCTACTGCCCTGCTGGACACAAGACCCAACCTTAACATGTATTTGTTGAAGGAACAAATAAGCGAATGAATGGATGGATGAATTCCCTGCCCTCACAGTATCCTGAACCATGCGTCCTTTTGCGGGGCAAGTTCTCTGCAACAATGAGGTAATATGATAGAGAATCCTGCCATTGGCACAGAAGTACAGTGCTGTGACTCTAGGTCCAAGAGATCCTAGATTCAAATTCTGATTCAGTAATTCACTCCACAAGCATTTCTTAAACATCTGCTATGTGCTGGGAACTGTGAATGATGATGGAAGCAGAGAGCACATATGAGGGCAAGGATTTGTGTCTACTTTGCTCACTTACATATTCCAAGTGCCTATAACAATTTGTGGTACATACTGCCTGCTCAATAATATTTGTTGACTAGATGATATAACTCCATGAATCTGTGAGGAATACCAGGATGTTTTAAAACATATAACAGGGAAATGTGACATTTTTTCAGAGAAGGTTCCCTAAGTGATAAATGAGTGAAAATATGTAGAGCTCCTAGAACAATGTCTAGCAGAGAGTAGGTGATTAATACATTTGTTGGATGAATGAATGAATATTTAAGGCAAGACCTGAAGAATGAGAAACTGTTCCTGTCTTAGTCTGATTGGGCTGCCATAACAAAATACCAGAGACTGGGAGGCTTAAACAACAGAAATTTGTTTTCTGAAATTGAGAAGTCCAAGATCAAGGTGCCATCAGGGTTGGTTTCTGGTGAAGTGTCTCTTCCTGGCTTGCAGATGGCTGGATTTTCACTGTGTCCATACATGGCCTCTTCTCTGTGTCTGCTTGGGTGAAGGTGGGGTGAGGATGGGGGTACAGAGAGAGAGAGTGCTCTGGAGTCTTTTCCTCTTCTTATAAGGGCACTAGTTCTATCTGATTAGGGCCCCACCCTTATGACCTCACTTAACCTTCATTACCTCCTTATAGGGCCTGTCTCCAAATGCAGTCACATCAGGGGTTAGGGCTTCCACATATGAAATTGGATGGTGGGTGGGACACAGTTCAGTCCATAGCAGTTACAGATGGAGAAAACTGCACATGCAAAAGCACTGATTCAGGAAGAGCCATGCCTTGGAAGAGCTCAGAAAAAAACAGAAGGATTTGAGAGAAGAGTGGCTGGTGATAGCAAGACTGAGTGGCTCATCATCAGGAGTTTGGTTTTTTGTGCATGTAAGTGAGCCATAGCAAGGTTTTAGGGTGAAGAGTAACCAACCAGATTTTTGGTTGAAAGCTTGCCCTGGTTGCAGCGTGGAGAATGGACTGGAGGAGGCAGGAATGGAAACAGGCAGGTCCGTCAAGAGTCTATTGTAGTGGTCCAGGCAGGAAATGGTGGCAATGGAGATGGAGAGAACAGATTCCAGCTGAGTTAGTGAGGCAGAACTGACAGCTCCAGACTCTGGGCAAGGGACAGAAGAGTCTCCGAGGAAGATCTCAGTTTTCCCATAAGAGAGCTCACACTCATTGCTCTCTGCCTCACTTCCTCATCTGTAATATGGGCAGAAAAGGATTGTTGTGAGAATTAAACGAGCTAGGTGTGTAATGCATTTAGAACAGTGCCTGACACATTGCTATTATTTTTGCTTTACATTTAACTTGCATTTTAACTTTACATTTGCTTTACATATTAACTATAGACATTTTTCGGTTTTGTACTCATCAAGGATTATTAATTGACTTGATCCATTTAAAAAAGAATAGTAATTTCGCCCTCAACCCAATAGTTGTTTCTGGCTTTGTAAGCCACCCTGCAGAGGTGCTGGGCCTGGAGCCTGGCCTGTTCAGTCCTCTGCAGTTCCTACTTCTGTGATCTTGGGGAAAATCAATCAACCTCTTAGAGCCTCAGTTTCCTCATCTATAAAACGGGACGAGAATCCCTGCTGTGAAAAGTCAGAAGGTTGTCTATATCCTATAAGGCACCGGGAGGGACTGAATACAGAGGCGGCGACCGCCTCCGAGGAGAGACTAAGACGGGAGCGAGGACCACCGGGGAATCCCATTCCCAGCCCCTGAGGCCGGGCGCGGAGTGACATTTCTCCTCCGCAGCACCAGAGGGCGATGTGGCCGGCTGCGGGCCCGCCCGCCCTTTGTTTTAATGTGTGTGTCATCTCCTGTTCCTCCCATGGTGTATCCAGTGAATGTATTCAGCCTACCTCTCTCATCAGACTGAAATCTCCTAGGGCAAGCGTGGGGACGCAGGATGGCGGCGGTGGCGGCGGTGGGTGTGCGTGGATGGGGCGGGGGCGTCACCGCTGGGCGCTCGGGCCCGGGTGCCCGCGGCCGGAGGGAGGCGAAGTAGGGGCCTTCCGATCGGGGCGGCGAGGCTGACGCCCTCCCCGCTTGTTCGCGCAGGAGGCGGCGGCGGCGAGCGACGTCCAGCGGCTGCTAGTGCAGTTCCAGGATGAGGGCGGGCAGCTGCTGGGCTCCCCGTTCGACGTGCCCGTGGATATCACCCCGGACAGGCTGCAGCTCGTGTGCAACGCGCTGCTGGCCCAGGTGAGCGGCGCGCGGGGGAAGGCCCGGTGGGGGATCAGGAGGCTGAGGGTCTGCGGTCAGGGTCCCCTAGTACTCACCGACAGTGGGTGACCCCCCTTGCGTGAGTCTCCACTGCTTCTGGAGAGGGTCAGAAGATGGAATAGGCGTGAGAGCGCTTTACAGGGCGATCAATGGGGCCTACGTGAGGAGAGGCCGTGTTCTGAATGCATTGGGTGCAATATTTCATTGATTCCTTGTAATGGCCAATCCAGACAGGACGTATTAATATCCCCATTTTAGTGTGTCGCCCGGAGGGATTAAATAATTTGCGCGATGCTACCCAGTAGGTGGTAGATTTGGAAATGCAACCCGAATCTGTCAGACTCAAAATCCATGTTCTTACGCTTTAAGCCAGCTAAGTTTATGGAAGTGCCGCCCTCAGTTGGGCGGGGGGCGGGGAAGGGGGGGTGGAGAATGGTGCGTAAAAATGCAGTTCCTGGACCCCACCCCGGACTTATTAAACTGGACTCTGGGGTGAAGCAGGGAGTTTTCATTTTGAACCAGCTTTTTGGATGCTTCTTACAGCATGTGGAGCATGGTGGCTTGGAAAACGCTGTATAATGCTCTATGCTAACCTTAATCTTGGACTTCAGTGTTCTTTTCGAAGACTTCTAAAGAACTTGAATTAGTCAATAGCAAAAAGACATCGAACTAAATTTTTAGTTCCTCTGAGCCACCGTTTTTTGTCTATCAAGTGGGAATATTAATGTGTGTCCCAGGGTTGTCATAAGATGCAGATAAAGGATTTCAAAGTGATACCTAAGTTTTCTAGGATTGCTCTTCAAGGATTAAAAAGGTCTTGCTCAATGGGCAATAATGAGGGTGTCCCACACAGGGTGGCTGAAAAGAAGCAGCCTCACCTCCCACAGCTCAGTGGGGAGCATCCCTGGCAGAGGTGGCCCCTGCATGTCCTTCAGTGAGGGAGTTGCCCTTTACCATTGCTTTCCAGGAGGATCCTCTGCCATTGGCTTTCTATGTCCACGATGCTGAGATCGTCTCCTCACTGGGGAAGACGCTGGAGTCCCAGGCAGTGGAGACAGAGAAGGTCCTAGACATCATCTACCAGCCACAGGCTATCTTTAGGGTCCGGGGTGTGACCCGCTGCACCAGCTCATTGGAGGGTCACAGCGAGGCCGTCATTTCTGTGGCCTTCAGCCCCACGGGAAAGTAAGGACAGATGCATAATTGTGGGGGGCGGAGTGAGGGATGTGTTTGCAGTCTCTGACTGGGGTGGGGAGTGTCCCCCAGAGTTATGATTGATGGGCCTTGGGTTGCCTACCATAAACCTGAGCTCTGGGCTCAGCTTGCAATTAAGGGACTCCCCCAGTGGAGCTTGGTCCCCAATGGCCAAGGACACCTGCCTTGGAAGAGCCCTTCTTGGACTTGATTTCAGGAGATCTGAGCTGCAAGGTTAGCTCTGCCCCCTCTGAGCTGCTATTAGGACAAGTCACTTAACCTTTCCATCAATTTTCTGTCTGTGAAACTGGGATTAATTGCCTCTCACAATCCTATGAGGATAACGGGAAACTTCAAAAGCTGTACCCATTCCTCTTAGGAAGCAAGAGGAGAGAAATGGCCTCCCGGGGTCTTTTCCCAGATGGCATCAGTGTTATATATCCTTCTTCAGAGAGGAGAGGGTCTAGTCCAGATTCCATTCATAGAAGATGATTGAATAGGCAGCAGAAATGCACATGTACAGTGACTGGGGTGGGCCCCACCAGTCACCCAGCACTGCAGAGGTCAAGTGGCCTCTCTTCTTCCCCAGGTACCTGGCCAGTGGCTCTGGAGACACCACTGTGCGCTTCTGGGATCTCAGCACGGAGACACCGCATTTCACATGCAAGGGTCAGTATACTGTTAGCCATCCAGGGGGACTTAATGCAATCGTGGGTGGCTGATTGGCTCAGCTCTTTAGTTCCTGAGGAGGCCCAGAGCAGATTCCAACCCCTTAACATCCGGTTAACAGTTGCCTGTTACTAGGTAGAGAACATACCCAGAGCCCAACCAGCCACTTACAAGCAAGCAGAGACTGGACCGAAGAGCCAACTTGGGGCTGTGGAGAGGAGCTGGCTGGCCGGTAGTGAAGAGACCTTGGCTTAAATCCAGCCTCTGCCACAGTGGTTCTCAAACTTTAGCACACATTAGAATCACCTAGAGGGCTTGTTAAAATACAGGTTGCTGAGTCCACCCTCAGAGTTTTCATTTCATTAGGTCTGGGGTAGGGCCTGAGAATTTGCATTTCTAATGAGTTCCCAGGTGATGGTGATGCTACTGGCCTGGGGACCACACTTGGAGCACCACCAGTGTTTCATAGACTTAGTGGGGTGACCTTGTGTGTGTAGGACATGCTCCCTGTCTAAGCTTCAGTTTTCTCATCTAGAAAATGAAAATGGTAATTCCCACTTTGCTCCATACCTTAGAGCTGTTGTGAGAATTGCAAGGGTGATGTGTATGAAAACAGTTTTTCCTGTGTGTCACATAAAGAATTATTAGAAAGTGGTGGTGTTATCTTTGCAGCAAGATGCATAGCCCTAGCACTTGGAGTGCATTCTCTCTTTGCCTAGAAAGCCTCATCTCTCCTTTTTTTCAATTGTTCATTTATTCAGCAAATGTTTAAGGAGTGCCTGCAGTATGCCAGGCATTGCTAGGCACTTGGGATAAAGATGGGTATGGTCCCTCTTTTCTCCCCCCACCCCACTTTCTTAGGACACAGACACTGGGTCCTTAGCATATCCTGGTCCCCAGATGGCAAAAAATTGGCCTCAGGCTGCAAGAATGGCCAGGTAGGTGATACTCAGGATAACGAGGTAGGGATGTGGGGCTCCCTCCCTGGGGGACAGTTTAGAATTACTTCTGGGGTCTTCAGGGAGGGTAGGGTGGGGGGCAGTAGATGGGGGACTTTTTGTGGGGTCAGGGATAAGTTAGGGAGGGTTATTCAGTGAATTTCTGTCTTTCAGATTCTCTTGTGGGACCCAAGCACAGGGAGGCAGGTGGGCAGGACCCTCGCCGGCCACAGCAAGTGGATCACGGGCCTGAGCTGGGAGCCCCTCCATGCGTGAGTGACACTGACTGAGCTGGGGCAGATGAGGAGCCGGGGATCAAAGCTGTCCCCATTCCCTGCTTGATGCAGAGAAGTTTTATGTGAGGGGACAAGATGGGCAGCCGGAATGACAGTGGCAGTGTAGCAGGCAGTGGGGAAGGCTTTCAGTTCCCGACCTGCCTTGCTGCTTGGGAGGAGGTTGTTCATCATGGCGCCTGCGAACAGCCTTGCAGTACATCCAGGTCTTGGGGTCAGGAAGCTGTCAACAGCTTGGCCCTGGCCTTTGAGTTGGGAACGGGGAGGTGCCGTGGGCAGACAGGTGTTGCCAGGTCAGAAATGAGGTCACATCTCCCTTCCCCTTGCCAGGAATCCTGAGTGCCGCTATGTGGCCAGCAGCTCCAAGGATGGCTGTGTACGGGTCTGGGACACAACTGCAGGCCGCTGTGAGCGCATCCTCACCGGGCACACCCAGTCGGTCACCTGTCTACGGTGGGGAGGGGATGGGCTTCTCTACTCCGCCTCCCAGGATCGCACCATCAAAGTCTGGAGGGCTCATGATGTAAGACCTGGGAGGGTTCCGAAACCAGTCTGGCAAATCTCAGATCATGGGATGCCAGTGCTGGGAGTGACCTTGACATCATCGAGTCCAGTGTTTCTGAGATGTGTGTTGGGAGCCCTGGTTAGAGGAGGTGCTTCAGAAACAAGGCGTTCTGTGCTGTGGTTCGTGCTGCACCATAGGGAGATTCTCATGTCCCCATTAGCATGATCAAGCCCTGGAAATTCCTGCTGTAGGAAGCTGGCTTAGCTTTATTGAACCTGCTATATCCCAAACGTTTGACTGGAGCCCTTTTATTCTGACGTATTTCATTTCTCTTCTTTGAAACATATTTTTGGAAAGATTGATCTGGACAGGTGTCCTCATTTCACAAATGGGGAGAGACTTGAGCCCAGAGGGGTGATTTGATTCAGATCACAGTGAGCGAGTGAAGAAGGCTTGGGGTCCTGATTTTTATTCCTGTGCCACCATGCCATGGGGTGGATCTCCCAAGAGTGGAGAATGGTGTGTTTGTGTGTGTGTCTGACTTGTCTCCCTCTACCATAGGGTGTGCTGTGCCGGACTCTGCAAGGCCATGGCCACTGGGTGAACACTATGGCCCTCAGCACTGACTACGCCCTGCGCACAGGAGCCTTCGAGCCCGCCGAGGCCTCAGTTAATGCACAAGACCTCCAAGGGTCCAGTGAGTGAGCAGGAGAAGGAGGGGAGAGGGGAAGGAGTCAGTTCTCTAGCTTAGTGGGGGATGTTTGGTTTTTGTGTTGGATTTTCCAATCAGCCTTGTTTGTTATCTCCTCCTCTCCCCTCTGTTACCTGGACACAGTGCAGGAGTTGAAGGAGAGGGCACTGAGCCGATACAACCTCGTGCGGGTGAGTGTGTGCCAGCTGCGTGCACTTCCAGCCCTGTGCTCTTCCTCAGCTAGTCACTGAAACATGCTCCACAGACACTCAGACCCCACCCGCTTCTAGTCCCAGTTCAGAATGTACCTATTCCAAAAAGTTGTTCTCTTTTTTTGTTGGCTGGTCAGCATGGGGATCCAAACCCTTGACCTTGGCGTTATCAACACTGTGCTTTAACCAACTGAGCTAACAGGCCAGCCCTCCGAAAAGTTGTTCTTGATAATCTAGGTTGCAGTCCTAACATCTTAATGTACCAGGAGTCGTTTTATTCTTTGGCTTTTTTACTTGCTTATTTGTTGTATTCCCAAGGTACCTCTTTATTTTATTTAGGTTGTTTTTTTTTTTTCCTTTTTGTCTTTTTTTTTTTTACTGACCGGTAACGGGATCGTAACCCTCAGTGTCGCGCCCATACCGGGGACCGGCAACGGGATCGCAACCCTCGGTGTTGCGCCTGCACCGCGCTCAGCCAGTGAGCGGGAACCGGTCTCCACATGGGATCCGAATCCTCGGCGGGAGCGCCGCAAGCGGCACACTCTCCAGTGCGCCACCAGGCTGGCCCTAGGTTGTTTTTTTAACACGTTCACTTGGTCTAAAGATCAAAGAATACAAAGAGGTAGATCGTGAAATGTCTCCCATTTCTGTTGCACAGTCATCCATTCCTTCTGGAAGTGTTCATCTATTCACATATATATATATATGTACAATAATTACAAACAAATACACATATCGTCCGCATATGAAATTCTTCCCCTTTTAACACACCATTCTGTACCTTGCTTTTTCACGTATTATATATCTTAGAAATCATTTCATGTGCAGGTAGAGTTTCCTTTTCCTTTTGGGTGAAGTGACTTTCCTGTGAGTGAGTGGCCCACGCAGGCCTATTTTTCCTTGCCCTGGCCTCTGTCCCTGGTATTGGGTAATCTGTGGTGTGTGTTTGCAATCAAGGATGGGCTCTCCCATCGGAGACTACTTCTGACATGGTGTGCTTTCTGCTTCCCCTAGGGCCAGGGCCCAGAGAGGCTGGTGTCTGGCTCGGATGACTTCACCTTATTCCTATGGTCCCCAGCAGAGGACAAGAAACCCCTAGCGCGGATGACGGGACACCAGGCCCTCATCAACCAGGTGCTCTTCTCTCCTGACTCCCGCATCGTGGCCAGTGCCTCCTTTGACAAGTCCATCAAGCTGTGGGATGGCAGGACGGGCAAGTGAGTGGAGGGAGGGGGACGTCCCTCTGTAAGGAGTGAATAGTAGAAGGAGCTGGGCACTGCCACTTACTAACTGGGTAGTCTTGGCAAGTGTTTGGATTTTCTAAGCCTCTGTTTCCTCTTCTGTTATATGCAGACCCCCTGCTCTCAGCTTAGTCACAAGGATTAGATGAGATGGTATATTTGGGACCAGCACTAAGTGGGCACTGAAAATGCTAGTTTATCATATCAAAGGAGAGAAATGATCTTAGAGCTAACCAGAGGGCCACGGGTACGGCAGCCCTGAAGAAGATGAAATGGAAGGTTTTTGGTACAGTCATCATCTCACCCTCCGCAGAGTGTGGTCCGCAGGCCAGCAGCATCAGCATTACCTGGGAGCTTGATAGAAATGAGGAAACCTTGAGCCTCAACCCAGACCTTGTGGCTCAGAATCTGCATCTTAATAAGGTCACTGGGTTATTCTGCTACTCCTTAATGTTAGAGAAGCCCAGGTGTAATGAGGTACAAGGCCCTTGGGGCTCATTAGGGTGCAGGAGAGGCAAAGGCTTGGGCAAATGGAGAAAAGGAGCAAGGGAAGCCCTTGTTGAGCTGAAAGGGAACTTATGTGTCAGTCCTTGTGTATTTTCACATAGCAGCACTTCGAAATAGGGAATTCGATTCCTTTTAAAATAAGGAAACCAAGTCTCAGGCCCATTGGCTTGTCCAGAGAGACCCAGCTAGAGACTGTAGTGACTTGAAAGTTCCACGTGGCCTGGTGCACTGATTTTCCATGCCACCTGTCAGTAAGCAACTGCTACTTTTGGGATGTCAGGCCAATGGGCTAGGCAGATGGCTGTGTTGGAGTCCAAGGCATGTAGAGTTGTGCAGGAGGCCTAGCAAGGGGCGTACCCTAGAAGCAACTCATTTGGAAAAGTTTTACAAAATAGTAATGACCAGGAGTGATTAAAATGGTGTGGGGCGGGGGCCAGGCAGTGCAATTTTATAGGAGTTCTCAGGTAATTCTAACACGTGGCCAGGTTTGCAGACCACTGCTGTGGGCATAGGGGACCCCTCAGACATGCCTGAAGATCTAATATCCATCATTGTCTTCCCTGGCCCAGGTACCTGGCTTCCCTGCGTGGCCATGTGGCTGCTGTGTACCAGATTGCGTGGTCAGCTGACAGCCGGCTGCTGGTCAGCGGCAGCAGTGACAGCACACTGAAGGTGTGGGATGTGAAGGCCCAGAAGCTGGCCACAGACCTGCCCGGCCATGCAGATGAGGTAGGGCCCACCCTTGTGGGCAGGAGAGGGGCTGGAGTTGCAGCTGGCATTCTTCCCCTCACCACCTGCTTTCCTTCCTCCTCCTTGGTTTAGGTATATGCTGTCGACTGGAGTCCAGACGGCCAGGGAGTGGCAAGTGGCGGGAAGGACAAATGCCTCCGGATGTGAGTGGCGGGGGAGGTGCTGGTTGGTGTGCTCGGCTCTCCTGCCCTGAGTTGGTCCCTCTTTGTACCCTTTCCCTTGTGGCATAGAATTGAGGGGCCCTCCAGATGCTCACACTGTCCTGAGGAGGTGTGAAGCCAGGTTCTCCGTGGGCAAGCAGGCGGGCTATGGGAATTAAAGGGATTATGGGAGACCCTGAAAGTACCCAGGCCACTAGCTACAAGGTGTGTCCAGGGTCTCCAGCATGAGGCAGTAGTTCTTGTAAAGCACTGGACTTTGGAGTCCCAAGACCTGAGTTCTCATCCTGGTTCTGCCTTTCAGTGTACATTCATGGAGAACTTGGTTAACTGTCTCTTGGGAATTACCAAACCTTTTTAAACAGGAGGATCGAAGATAGGAGGGGAGACACACTTTGGAACCTAAAGCGTGGTGTACTTGTAAACGATTGTCACTAGTGGTGGGCATCCCAGGGGCCAGGCCCAGGGTTTTGGTCCTGGCTGAGGCAAGAAGTGTGTGGGTAGTGAGTTTGGGTGGCCAGGCTTGTGATGACTCTGAGGGTGAACCACAGGCCGTCCCCCACAACGAGCTTCTGGGTCATATGGCATCCCCTTTGCAGAAACGGGACCCCCATCTGACTCCCTCCCCTTCTCCACAGATGGAGGAGATGAGAAGTCCTACAGTTCTCTGACCCTCAGCTGGACTGAGCCTCTGCTCCTGCCTGCCCTCCAGAGAATAAAGGCCGGGGTGGCAGTGCCCACATCCTCCTCACAGTTGCCCTGAGAACACCTGTGCCTGCTGTCCTCGACACACTAATGGGGCCTTCCCACAGGTCCCCTGCCTGTGACACACCCCAGAGCCGGAAATCAAAGGTCACCCTCTGTACCTTGCTGGTGCTGGCAGTGGTGGGGGAGGCCAGGCAAGACGGCTGGGCCTTTGCTGCCCCTGTCCCCTTTTCCAAGTGTCAGCTCAGTTCAGTTTCGGACCCTGGGTTCTGTGATTAAGTAAATAACTTATATTTTGTGTGTTTGGGTTATTGTTCCTTGTCCTAGAATCCCCAGGGCTGAATCAAGTACTGCGCTAAATCAGTTTTTCTAGCCCCCTCCTTTGCTCTGGACTACACTAAACCACACAGACCAGGAAGTTGCCTTTCCTCTCTTCCCCCATGCCTGCATGGGAGAGGTCGGTATGATAGCGGCCACAGGATACTGTATTCATGCTGTCCACTGTGGTAGGCACTAGCCACTTGCAGTTATTTCCATGAACCAGAGTTAAATACAGTTAGGAGTGTAGTTTCCCAGTCATGCTAGTTAAGACTCCGGGATGGAACAGCACAGATAAAGAATGTTTTCATCATCACAGTTCTGCTGGCCAGCCCTACTCTGGTGGGTGCCCTGCCTCTCCTGCAGCATGTTTCTTGAGGCCTTGCCAGGCGCCAAGCACTGCGCTAGGCTCAGGATAGAGGTGACAGTGATGGCTATCCCATGGGATTCCCTCTCTGACGGGGAAGGAAGTGGGTATGATGTGGTAGGAAGAACAGCTCTTTGCCCCATGAGAACTTTCCTTGTGTGTGTGGCAGCTTGCCAGTATGGGATCCAAACCCTTAACCTTGGTGTTATAACACCGCACTCTAACCAACTGAGCTAATCGTCAGCCCCCATGAGAACTTTCAAGTAATGAAAAGAATCCCCACCGGGACCTCCTGAGACCCTTGAGCGGGATCCTGGCCTGCACTCCCCCTGCCTCCCTCTCTCCTGCTAAATTTCCTCATGCTAAACTGGATCGTGGTATAATCTGCTTGGGTTGGGCTTCCAAACCATCCTTGTACAAGCTGCTAAGGGCTGCAGCACTTCTGGTATCTTGTTCCTTCTCACCCTCCCCACCCTGTCTGTGCTGTCAGGATTTTTTGCCCATCAGGTATGGGCAGTGTGGTTCTCTGCATCCACCTTGCATATGTGTGTAGTGAGGCTGTGTTGGGGCTGACGGAGCTGCCCGTTGCTGAGCTCCTCCCGCTGCCAGGCACTTGTTCTGCTGTGCGCACACCGTCCTCACAGGAACTCTGCATCCATGCCTGCAAGTCTCTCGTGTCTCGGCATTTTTGATGAGGAGACAGCCCAGGAAGCTTAAATGATTTGCCCATGCCCTCCCATGCAGCGACGGGAAGACCGGGCTAAACCAGGCCCCACCCCAGGGCTTGTGCACTTCACATCACATCTTCCAGAGCTCAGGTCTAGTGCTGACAGTCTGGGCCACCACTGCTTTTTTCCTGGTGTAAAAGCGTTTTAGGATTTGAGAACCCGTCTCTTTCCCTCCCTCCAGGGGACTGGGTGATGCATAGGTGGTGGTAGCATCCCGTTGCCAGCCACCCATTTTCCATCCCCCTTGGTTCTGGTAGTCGGCAGGAGGTGGGTGACAGCCAGCCCATCTGAGACTGGCTGCAGCATGAAGAAAAATTTAGGGGTGCTTGATGACCTGCAGTTCTTTAGTGAGGGACCTGGACCCAGCCCAGATCTGGGGAAGGAGGGAGCCTAGCAACTGTGGGCAGTGGCTGAGCCTGGCCTGGCCTGAGATGTCTCTAGGTAGATGGGGCTCCTGTCTAGCCTTGGCCACAGCCCAGGGGTGGGGTTATGGTATCACAGCAGCCAGGCCCTGGGCTGGTGGGGTGGTCAGTGGTTCCCTAGCATGGTGCTGGTAGTATGGTACATCTCATGGTTCTGGTTCCTGAGAGCTCTGGACTGAAGCTGAAGGTAGATGAGGGGCATCCTGTGGCCCTCCCCCTTAGTAGGGAAATAGGTATTCCAGATCCTCTAGCCTCCGCATCTCCTCCAGCGCAATGGACACAGTTTTCCGCTGGGGTTCCCTGCGCTGCACAGTGATCTGGATGGGGTTGTTCTCAGGAAAGCCGTTGAAGTCAGTGGCCACTGTTGCAAACTGAAGTGAGACAAGAAAACCCCTCAGAATTTCTTCCCAGAGCTGAGCCCAGCTCTCTTTTTCTTTGTCACCCCCTTTCTGTCTGCTTACTGGGATCTTAGAGAGCCCCATCCAACCCAGTCATTGGCACAGGAAACAGGTCCAACGAGGCCTGATTCAAACCTGTGCCTCCCCAGTTGTGTGCTGTTTCCAACCAAAGGGCTGTCTGTACTCGGGCCTCTCCCCCTGTGCCCCTGCCCACCCCAGGCTGTCCCCTTCTTTGTTCCCCTTTAGACTCATCTCTCTGTTTCAATGCCCTTGACTTCCCAGCCCACTCACAATTATTAGTTGTAAGTTGCAGAATCCAAAAACCAATGGCTTCGGAAGGTGAACACCTATAGTAACTATGTATGTATTCATCACCATTACCATAGAATCACTATCTTACTATATAATGTTGATGAATACATCAGTTTGCATTCCTAGTGGGACCCAGAGTGGCTTAATCCTTAAACCTCCCAGAAAGCAGCCTGGAATTGATGCTTATTGGCCCAGGAAGAAGGAAAGCCAGCAAGATGAGTCATGGGGGTCTAGGGGTGTTCCCAAGTTGCACAGCCCCGGTTCCCTGGTTTCAGACTTCCCTTGACCCCAGACCCCCTCTTCTCCCAGGGCTCACTTTGTACGGCTTGCACCACTTCCCCACCCCAGCCGTGTTTGCTGCACGGACAGTGAGGCAGTAACTTGTGTTGGGCTTCAGCTCCATCAGCTTGACGGTAGTGCCCAAGATCTTGTTGAAGATCCATGGACGATTCTTTTCCTTGGGCAGCTCATCATTTTTCCTGGCCACCTCCTGTAACAGGACCTGGTAGAAACTGATCTGCTGCTTGCCCAAGGAATAGGTCCAGGAAATCTAAGGGAAGAGAGAGCCCAGAGGGTTCCTCAGGCATGTCCTGTCCTGCCCTTCCTGCCCCCCAATGTGGCTCAGAATGCCCCACTCCCATCCCCTGCTCTTTCAGGAGCTCAGGCAGGTCTGATGGAATGTATAAGGCACTCCAACACCGGACGGAACCACCTGCCCCATACCGTGTGCTGCTCTCCCTGGGCAGTACCACCCATCTCAGGGTGCACCCTCATTCACATTTCTTCTAGACTGATGTCAGTTGACAAGGACCTTAGAGATCATCTTGTTCACCTCACTCATCGCAGATGAGGTTGCAGGTCCACAGAGGGCAAGTGACTGGGCCATGGTCACACAGCAATTAAGTGACAGAGCCAAGGTTCAAACCCATAGCTCCAGAGCCCATACACGTTGTACTACAACAGTATTTGCCAAGCCTTGCCAAATACTGGGAGTTTTTAAAACTCCCAGATGCTTAGCCAGATTCCTGGGCCTAGTGTCTCCTGTCTGGTCTTCCATTTCCAGTCTCATCTAAGCCAGTGGTTCTCAAACTTTGGTGTGCATTAGAATACCCTGGAGGACTTGCGAATTCTATTTTTCCATGAACTTCAATAAGCTTGTGGAAAAATAGAATTAAAAGACTATGAATCTTTCCATGAACTTTTTGAAGTACCCCATAGATTGCTGGTCCTCACCCCCACAGTTTCTGACTCGGTAGGATGAGAATTTAGAAGTTTAACGAGTTGTGATGCTGATGCTGCCCATCGGGGACCACACTTTGAGAAACGCTGCTCTAGACCATCTAATAATGGCACTTCCAGGTTTATCTTCCTAAAATACAGTTCAGATTACATCCATCACCTGATACAAAGCTGTGTACTAAGCTGTTCTCTGTTGCTTACAGAAAAATCTATAAAATAGCCTAATGTTGGAGGACCTCTGGAAAGTGACGCCAGGCTAACTTTCCCCTTGTACAGTCCCCTAGTCCCATTCCCATACAGTGCTATGCGACATGTAGGCTGTGGACTGGCAGCATCACCTGGGAGTTTGTTAGCAATGCATATTCTCAGGCCTCACCCTAGACCCTCTAGGAACGAGGCCCCGGAATCTCAGTTTTAGCAAGACAGTAGGTGGTGGGTAGGCACAGAGAGGTGTGAAGCCCTGGATTACAGTCTGGGGTCAAACGAGTTTGCTCTTCCTCCCACACTCTCCCACCTGGGAGCCTTTACGGGGGGTCAGCCCCTCCATGGAAGCTTTTCCTCCTCCATCTCTAGATGTTTAAATCCTACTTCTGTGTCCCAGCCCAAATGTTACCAAAAGCCACCAAGTTTATTCCTGAGCTGGAAATAATGTTTCTTTCCCTCTAACTTCCCAATGGCACTTGATCTGAACTTTTCCTACAGCATCGAGCCCTTTCTGTCTTGCACTGGAGTTCTTTACAGACACACCCTCTCTCCCTAAGCCACGACCTCAAGGTCAGGATGCAGGTGGAAGGATCTTCACACTCCCCACGGAGCTTAGCTCAGCGCCCAGCACACCGAGCCTTTGTCCGATGCATGAATGAGGGAAACGCACCACAGCTGTGGAATCGCTGACGGTGTGTTCACAGATGAAGGGGGCCTCCGGCACGTTCATGACCACAGAGGATTCCGAGAGCATGGAGGAGGTGTCTGTGTCCTGCTCACAGATGTCAAGGTTCAGCAGGCTCCCAGAGGTTATTTTGGACTTAGACTGGTGGGGGCAGAGAGCCAGATTCCCCTGTTCGGTATCCTTGGCCGGTGAGGGAATGCTGAGTTTGTTCAGCTCACTCTCCAACATCCCTGCAAAGAAGGTGCTGTTGGGCTGGGTCACGGCCAGTTTGATGGGAGTTGACAAGGTGGATGAGATGTGGGAGATGCTGGTGTCATCAGAGCTGCATTCAGAATCCCCCACTGGTATCCACTTCTTGCAGCTGGAGGGGAGACAGATGAGTCAGATGAAGGGGGCCACCCCAGTCCATTCAGCCCAACCTACCAGCATCCCCAGCTGCTTCTGAACAGCTTGGAGCATTCTTACTGCTCTGCAGCAGGGCACCAAAAACACCAAGGCACTTGTTAGAAATTCAGGTCTTGGCCCCTGGTCCCCAGCTGGGATGGGACTGGGGAAGCTGTATCTTTAATACGATCCTTAAACAGTCTGATGCAGGTGTTTTGAGAACCACCGTTTGAGAAACACTGCCAAAACTTGAAGTCCTCCCTCCAAAGTGGGTGCAAACACCCCCCAGGGAATGACCACAATAATCTACTGGGGTGTGGAAAAAATATCTAAAGAGGAAATAATATTGAAAATATCTTAAAAAAAGACAATAAGCTTTACTAATATCTATTTGCTATTGTTTAATATTTAATGAAATCACTAACATTTACTTACATTTTAATAACATTTAATAATAATATAAAGCATTTGGGCCGGCCCGGTGGCGCACTGGATAAGTGCGCCACTTGGGAAGTGCGGCGACGCTCCCGCCCGAGGGTTCGGATCCCACATACAGACCGGTTCCCGCTCACTGGCTGAGCGAGGCGCGGGAGCGACACCGAGGGTTGCAATCCCATTGCCGGTCCCCGGTCCAGTACGGGGGGCAACACTGAGGGTTGCGATCCATTGCCGGACACAGAAAAAGACAAAAAGACAAAAAAAGAAAAAAACACAGAAAAAGACAAAAAGACAAAAAATAATAATAATATAAAGCATTTAAATTTAATAGTAGTACAAATAAATATACATGTGAGGGTACTTCAAAAGGTTCGTGGAAAGATTCAAATTATCTTTTAGTTCTAGTTTCCCACAAACTTTTTGAAGTGCCCTCATACATTGGGTAAATGGTCATATTTTAGACACACAAAGAAATCAAGAGTAATATATTCTTTTTTCTTTAAATAAAAGATGAGCAGTAAGGGGATCTTAACCCTTGACTTGGTGTTGTCAGCACCACGCTCACCCAGTGAGCGAACCGGCCATCCCTATATGGGATCCGAACCCGTGGCCTTGGTGTTATCAGCACCACACTCTCCCGAGTGAGCCACGGGCTGGCCCAAGAGTAATATATTCTTTTTTTTTTTTTTTTTTTCCTTTTTATCTTTTTTCGTGTCCGGCAACGGATCACAACCCTCAGTGTCGTGCCCATACCGGACCAGGACCAGCAACGGGATCACAACCCTTGGTGTTGCGCCCGCACCTCGCTCAGCCAGTGAGCGGGAACTGGTCTGTATGTGGGATCCGAACCCTCAGCGGGAGCACCACCACGCTCCCAAGCGGCGCACTGTAGCAGTGCACCACCGGGCCGGCCCAAGAGTAATATATTCTAAGCTTTCATTTACCCCTCATCTGGCTTCAGAAATAAAATCTTGTCAAACAGTTAAAGCCCCCTGGATACTTCTCTCCCCAACTGCATGCCATATCCTCCCACATAGAGGTAACCCGTACAGGAAATTTAAAAGTTAGGATTTATTATGCACTGTGTCATTACAGGTTTACATATGTATGTTATCCCTAGGCAAGATCTTTTATTTTGCATGTTTTTAGACTTTGTATAAATAAAAAGTATTATTCAATACATATCCATCTGCAACTTGTTTTCTTTCACTGAACATCATGTTTAGATTCATCTATATTGACAAATGTAGCTCCGCTTCAGTCATTTTAACTATTGTATGGTTTTCCATTACATCGATATTTGTATTGTTACCAATTCTTTGCTATTACAAAGAAAAACCTTGTCCATGATTTCCCATTATTTAAACATTTTTTTACTGATGAAGATCCAGAAAGTTTGGCTTCCAAATCTTTCTTTCACCTTGACACAAAGTAAGAAATACATATTACATGGTGATTTAGTATGTGCATGCATACACATAACTAAAACAAACATTTCACAGACCATTATTTCCTCGTTGTATTTTGTGCTCTGGAATTTTCAATTATATTTTCGTTCATTTTTATCATACTGGTCTCCAACCGGAAGGATTTCCTGACCCATTAAAGAGTCACAATCCACAGTCTGTGGATCCCTTCTTCCAGGCCAGACTCCCACTTCATGGTTGATTGATGGACCAAATGTTTCCTCCCTGAATTCCAGCCCCATTGCCCTCCTCCTGAGAAATCCTGATCAGCCCAGACCCCCTATGCTTGCCCTCGGTGGATGTTTGGAATAAATGATTCCCCACCCTAGGTCCTTTGTAGGCTGAAGAGTCTGGTTGTTGATGTCATTTATACTTCAGATTGTCCCAACGAGTCCACATCTCAGATTCACTTATTGGAAATGCCAGTGCTGAGTGGGCACACCATGAAGCATCCAGCACTTTAGCCATGACTGCTTACTTACAGGTCCTTTAGGGAACAGACACTGCATCCTCTTAGATAATTAAGACCACCTACATAGTTTGTGGGCCCAGTGCAAACTGAAGTGTGGAGCCCCTTGTTCAAGAATTATTAGCAGAGCATTAAACTAAGCACAGGCCCCTTCTAAATGCAGGACTGTGTGTGACTGCACAAGCCACAGCCCAGGAACACCACCCTGCCTAGAATTCCCTCAGCCTCCATCACCCTGCATAACCACTTCTGTACTGGCTATCCCCTTCCCTTCCCTGGAGATTCAGCTTAAATATCACTTCCTCCAAGCAGCCTCCTTTAACTGCACCCCTCTCCCAAGCTTTAGCCCCTCTGAAGTCCCTCTGTTTCCTCAAGCCATCCTGTCACAGCACTGACCAGACTATGCTGTATCATTCTCATTATTGCCTGATCACCCCACCCCCACTCCACCCCCGTGCACCAGACTCGGAGTTCCCTGTAGGTAGGGACTGTGATTTCCAGCTGTGCACTCCCAGAACTTAACATGGGGCCAGACACCTTGCAGGTGCCCAAATAGTTTTGTGGAATCAAGTAAAGAAAACCCAGACTCACTGAGGAGGAATAGTAAGCCTAAACGTGAAGGCAGGCAGGCTACTGGGGGAACATAAGCAGACAGGTGAAGGCGTCCAAGGGAGAGGACTCAGGGAGAGGAGCCGTGCGTGTGTGTGTGTGTGTGTGTGTGTGTGTGTGTCGTGGTGGTGGTGGTGGTAAGAACCATTGCCAGACACAGCACGATGAGGAGCATTGTCAACAAAACCCTGACCATTGGTTAGAGCGTGGCCTTATAACACCATGGTCAAGGGTGAAATTCCCTGTACCAGCCAGCTTCCAAAAAAGAAAACAACAGCCAAAACTCTGACTAACCCAGGAAGGCTTCCTGGAGTGGGAGGCCCACATGCCTCCAAGAACGTTCTGATTTGGGGCTCAGGAATACATAGAAGGTCCAACTAGCACGCGTGCTCTTCCTTGAAAGTCCAGGGACTGGGTTGTGACAAGTCAAGGAGGTATCGTTTCCTCAAATCTCTCTTCCCACCCCCCAACTCCAGCCTTAGAAAGGAGAAAAGGACCAGCCTTGTGTCTTACGGTAGATTGATGGTATCGTCCTCCAGGTTAACCAAACTGCCTCTTAAGGAAAGTGGGAGTCCTTTGGTGGTGACGGTCCGGTTCATAGACTTGGGGTTTGGAAAGGGCTTTGGCAGTTGATCGACTCCATTCATTATGTTGAGGTTTTCTTTCTTTAGCAGGGCCTCCTCCCCATCTCCCACTTTGCACAGTGCCTCTGATGCCATCTGGTTTGTTGGGGACCACAGCCGTCACCATGCAGGATGACCAAGCTGACAGGAAGAAGAGAGACTGTGGGGGCAGTGGACCCACCCTTAGTTTGGGTGGGATGGGGGTGTGATGAGCTGACTTCATAATCATCACAGTGTGACAATTAGGGGCAGCCTCCTCTTGACTTGAGGCTGCTGCTGCTGGGCTCACTAGGGGGCTGGCCTGACCAAGGGCCAGAGTCTTGGGTGGGGAGAGCCAAACTGCGTGACCCACTAGGCCCCTTCCAATTCTAACACTCTGTGGTTACAGCAGCCCTGCCCTTTTCCAGTCTCAAAATGCTTAACACCTGTGCCCTTGGGTGCTGCCCTGGGAAGGAGAAGGATGGTGAGAGAAAGGCACCTGGGCATGGAAGGATGGTGAGAGAAAGGCACCTGGGCAGAAAGGCACCTGGGCTGGGGCCTTGGGAGGTTGGCAGTGCTGGGAAGGGTCTCTGGGGGTGGGAGACCTTGTCTGCAGATGTTGAGCCTCTGTATCCTGAAATCGTAGGCAGCAAACCCACTGTGTCCAGTCATGCAGGCATAGGGAAAGCCCAGATGGTTCCTAGGGTGGTGGTTCCTAGCTCACATATGACCATATTTTACCGCTGGAATTCTAAATGTGCCACACCTGCACTCCCAAGTACCTTCATGTGTGGAGTGACAATGGTGAGTGTTACAGAGGGACACAAAGACAGGCCAGGCATGCTCTCTGCTCTCAAGGAAACCACTTTACAGTAGGAAAACATATGCACAACTTCGGGGGTGGGGAGGGGTCTGTGAAACAGCATTGGCTTTGCCCTTAGATGTCGATTTGAAGTCCAGGCCTGTGTTTACCAGCTATTTAAGATTTGGCAAGTGACTTAACCTCAGTGAGCCTCAGTTTCCTCATCTGTGAAATAGTAATAAAAACAGCACCTCCCTCATGGGTCTGTGAGGAGATAACCCTGTAAAATTGTTTTATTTCTTCCAGTGAATGAGGCAAAGCAAAGGACATTTAAAAATACCAAACCATATTTTTTGTGTGTGTGTTCCATATACTCAAGGGTTTTCCCCCCATTAAAAAAAAAAAGAAAGAAAAACTTTTGGAAAATACAGAGAAGCAGGTGCTGTCTATGTGCGTTGCTGCTCTTGGCACTTACCATATAATATGTAATGATCTGATTTATTTGATTCCTTTTCACTGTCTTGCTAACAAGTAAGCGCCCTTACACGAGGCTGTAGGGGATTGACCGTCTCCTTCAACTTCGTGTCTTCAGTGTTTGGAACGGAAAGGGGCACATAGGAGGCTTCTCGGAACGTCGGTGTGTGTCGGGGAAGAAAGTGGAGGCAGAATACGGCCAGGGGTGGCGCGTGGTGCGAGCGGGTGGTGTGGGACGCGGGGTCGCCGCGGCTCCTCCCGGCGCGGCCGGCAGATGGCGCTGCAGGCCAGGTTCAGGCCGGGCGCGCCAGCCCGGAACCCGGAAGCGGCAGCGCGGCCCGGGTGAGCCGGGGGCGCCGGTCCCGGTAGGGCGGGGGTCCCCGGACTCTCCGCGCCGCCCCCACCCTCCTGCAGCCCGTGAGCCTGCACCCTCTCCAGAAAAGGGCGCGGAGGGGCGTCTGGGGAGGGCCTCGCGGATGCCCACGTGGAGCTGTCCCGGTCCTGCAGGGAACATGGGCGTGCTCAGGGCCGGACTGTGCCCCGGCCTCACCCCGGAGATGGTCCAGCTTCTGAGGAGCTGCGGGATCAGAACAGGTGACGGCGTGTGCGCTTGTCGGAGAGTCGCGCGCCGGGCACAGCCTGGGCAGACGCGCGGGGTCGGCAGCACTGCCCTGGTATATCTGGAGCGCCCCTCCCCTCCTCAGCCCCATGCCCTGCTGGAGAGGTTCGGGAAGGGTGGGAGCGGGGGAGCCAGGCCCTGGAGAAGGGCAGGACCCCAGCCGTGTGCGGGGCGCCGCGCCACGTCCTGGTGGCTCCTGAGACTGCCCGCTGGGAGGTAGAATTGGTGCCCCATTTTACAGATGAGAAAAACCAAGCGTGGGAAGCCCCAGGCCGCCCTGCCGATCAGCTACACGTGCTTTGTTTTCAGTGGTGGACCTGGTTTCTGCAGACCTGGAGGAGGTAGCCCAGAAAGGTGGCTTATCTTATAAGGTGAGCTCACGATCCCTACGTTCCAAACCTGGGTGTCTTTACATGCCCATCCCTAATCCAAGGGAGCAGAGGGTTCCCAGAGAGTGATGGGGGGGAGGGGGCGAATGAGAGCTGGGATGCCCGCTCCAGTGGGGGTTCATTGCTGAACGGTCGGGCGCTTGGGAGCCTGAGTTGCGTCCTTTGGCAGGCCCTGGTTGCCCTGAGGCGGGTGCTGCTGGCTCAGTTCTCGGCTTTCCCCTTCAATGGCGCTGACCTCTATGAGGACCTGAAGACCTCCACTGCCATCCTGTCCACCGGCATTGGGAGGTGTGTATGCGTACTTGGGGAAGAAGGTGAGAGGCAGGAGGAGGTGGCTGCCTCTCAGGTCGGCTTTTGGCGGTTGAGTCTGGAGAGAACAGGTTTTTTAATGCAGCAGTAGGGGCAGCATGGACAGATAAGAAGGAAAGAGGTCAGGACTTTCGAGTTCTCTTACCCTGTAACAGGGTTATAGGGGTTGTCAGCCAATGCACTATTGATATTTGAAGATGGGTCATTATTTGTTGGGGGTTGGGGCTGTCCTGTGCATAGTAGGATGTTTAGCAGCAACCCTGGCTTCTACCCACTAGATGCTAGTAGTACCTCTCCCTCCCCATCCCCCTCCTGTTGTGACAATCAAATCTGTCTCCAGACATGGCTAAATGTCCCCTGGTTGAGAGCCACTGTCCCATATAACAAGATGTCAGCTATCTCATTATTATTCAGCAGAATACAGTAACTCTCTGGCCCCACCTCCCATTTCACTTGAGGGCAGGAGAGAATATGGCAGGACTAACCTTTACTGAGTGCCTCTACCTGCAGGCATTGACTCTAGGTGATAGATAATCTCTTCAGTGACCCTGTGAGTTAGAGATTATTACGCCACTTGAGTTTAGCCTAAGAAGAGCCAGTGGTAGAGGTGAGGCTTATGATAGGAGTATTTGACGCAGAACTTGGCAGCTTCACCACACTCTGCCGCAGTAGGGAACAGGAGCACTTACGTAAAGGAACAGTTACATTGTGCCGTGCTTGGGGAAGGGAAGAGTTGGAAGATGACAGGCATTTTCTGGCCAAGTGAGTCTGACCTTTTTCCTGGCCTGTTTGTGCAGAATTTGCTGAGTAACTGCCACCACAAAGGTCTCTGGATTGGTTTGGCCCTTGCTGTTTCCATAACACATTCTCTTGGCAAGGTTCATGCAGCATGGTGCTTGCTCTCCCTCGTTGGGGTTTCAAGTTTGTAATCCATCAAGCACTGGCTGAATGCCTACTGGGGGCTCAATGTGTGGTTTGTTCAGCAAACTTCAGAGTGCCTATTGTGTCCCAGGTATGTGCAGATGCTACATAAATGAATGAGGCAAAGTCCCTGCCCTTAAAGAGTATAGCGTCTAATGGGTATAGGAGGAAAGCAGGGGAACACGAGAGAGAGATGTAGCACATAGGGAGGCAGTATTGAGGAAGGAGTGATTAACAGGAAACAGATTGGCCTTTGGGCTTAAGGAGCTTATAAAACCAACATCCATAGCGGGACCAGTCAAGTGGGAAACTGGAAGGATTGCACCTGTGGTGGGTCACTGCAGGGGAGATCAGAATGGTTCGGGAGAGCTCTGAAGGAGATGGGCCTTGGGCATTAAGGACCAGGTGGGTTTTCACTGAGTGCTTACCGTGACCAGGCACTGTGCTCAGCACTTCACAGTATGTTGTTTCATTTATTCTGCACAACCACCAATGAGTGCATTACCATTAAAATTGTTGTTGTATTGATGAAGAAATTGGCACTCAAGTTCAATGACTTTCTGAAGATCATGCAGCTAGTAATGGCAGAGCAGACACTTGAGGTCATGTCTGTCACACTCCTAAGTCTACCAACTTGACTCTAGCTCATCTGTTCTGTTGCCTCCTCAAGCGGGGAGGCCGCTGTGGAAGTAGTTACAGGCAGTGGGTGGAGGTGTGAAGAGTGGACAGGGCTTGTGACAGAGGAGACATGAAATGAAAACAAGTGAGAAGTTGGCTGGGAGGTGGATTTGGGAATACCTTATGCAGGCTGATCCTTACAGCAAAATATGTGGTTGATTCTAAACTTGAGTCTAGAGTTCAATCCTGGCTGCACATTAGAATCATCTGGGAAACTTAAAGAAATACTGAGGCTTGGGTCCCACCTCCAGAATAACTTAATTGTCCTAGGACAGTGGTTCCCTAACTTGTCTGTACATTAGAATCACCTGGGGAATCTTTTAAACATTCCAAAACCCAAGCCTCCCCTAGACTAGTTAATCACATTCTTGGGGATGGGACATAGACATCAGTATTTTTTGAAGCCCCCAAGTGACTCCACCCCAATGGGCAGGCAGGTTTGGGAACTGCTGATATTGGCATCTTTTCAAAAACTCGGGTGATTTTAATGAGGAGGCAGGATTGAGAGTGATTAGTCTAGTCTAAAAGTTCCCAAACTTGAGCATGCATCAAAATCACCAGGAGGCCTGTTGAAACTCAGATGCTTGCTCCACCCCCAGCGTTTCTGAATCAGTAGGTCTGGGGAGGGGGAGCTGAGAATTTGCATTTCTAACCAGTTCCCAGATGCTGATGTTGCTGGTCTGGGGACCACACTGGGAGAACCACTGCTGTAATGGAACTGGGATTTCCTGGATGTCGGTGGGAGGAATGGGATCCAGGAGTGGCTGAGGCTAGATGCTTATTAAACAGGTGCTTATTAAACAGAGACAGGGCAAGCACAATTATCTCAGGAAGCTACAGGGCTGGAGTGGTAACTAGAGTGTTTTGACTGTTAGAGACCTGTAGGTATAATCATGGGATCTCTGGGATTAAAATAGATGAGCTGCTTATTAAAGTACTGTTCGGCATATAGAGAGAGATCATAGGAGGTCTTCAAGAACCATTTCAGAGGACTAGAGCCTATGAAGGTGATGGCGGTGTGAGGAAAGGAAGGCATGTGATCAGGCATTGGTACACACCATGGCACAGGAGGAGAAGCTTCAGCCCACAGATGAGGTAAGGCATGGACGGGGGTTTCGTTGTGGTTCAGGGACAGAACCTGGATTAGGAATTGGCTGTGTCTTGAGGTTTATCCCAAGGCTTCTCCTCCTATGCCACAGTGCTGACAATAAGGAACTAAGTAAGAGTGACAGCACCGTTCTTTTACTCATTTCTCTGGGAACATTAACTGTGCGCCTCCTGTGTTTCAGGCACCATGCTAGTGCTGGGGATGCAACAGGGACAAGGCCAGTCCTGGCCCCAGGGCGCTCTCAGCCAGCTGAGGGAGACAGACAAAAACAAGCAAATAAAAAATAATTACATTACTCTACCTTTCTGGAAATGAAGAAAAAAAGAGGGAGACAGACAAAAATCAGCAAACAAAATAATTACAAACTCCTAGAACTAATAAACAAGTTCAGAAAGGTCACAGGATACAAGATCAACACATTCAAAAATCAATCGCATTTCTCTGTTCTCAAAAAGAGCATGTGGAGGGCCGGCCTGGTGGCGCACTGCTACGGCGCACTGCTACGGCGCACTGCTACGGTGCGCCACTTGGGAGCGCGGCGGCGCTCCCGCCGAGGGTTCGGATCCCACGTACAGACCGGTTCCCGCTCACTGGCTGAGCGAGGCGCGGGAGCAGCACCGAGGGTTGCAATCCCGTTGCCGGTGTCCGGTCTGGTACGGGGGCAACACTGAGAGTTGTGATCCGTTGCCGGACACGGAAAAAGATAAAAGACAAAAAAAAAAAAAAAAAAACCACAGGGAGATATTACTACATTCCTATCAGGAAGACTAAGATAAAAAATAGTGATAACACCAAATGCTGGCGAGGATGTGGAGAAACTGAATTATTCATACACTGCCAATGGGAATGTAAAATGGCATAGTCACTCTGGAAAATAGTTTGGTAGTTTCTTATAAAATTAATATACACTTACCATACAACCCAGCAATTATATTCTTGGGCATTTACCCCAGAGATGTGAAAACTTAGGTTCACACAAAACTTTTGTACACAAATGTTTATAGCAGTTTTATTCGTAATAGCCCCAAACTGGAAACAACCAAAATGTCCTTCAGTGGGTGAATGGTTAAACAAATGGATACATCTATACCATGGAATAATACCCAGCAGTACAAAGGAACAAACTATCCATACAAACAAGTTGGATGGATCTCAAAGGAATGATCCTGAGTGAAAAAAACAATCACAAAGGTTGCAGAGTGTATGATTCTATGTACATGACATTCTTGAAATAACATACTAGAGATGGAAAACAGATTAGTGGTTGCCAGGGGTTAGGGATGAGGGGATGGGAGAGATATGGTTATAAATAGGTAGCATGAGGAAGACTTGTAGCAATGGAAATGTTCTGTATCTTGATTGTGTGGATTGTGTGATAAAATAGCATAGAACTATACACACAGACACACATGCTTAAGTGCAGGTTACACTGGTGAAATCTGAATAAGCTCTGAGGATTGTACTAATGTCAGTTTCCTAACTGTGATATTGTACAATACATCTTGTAGTGCAAGGTGTTTGTTACCATTAAGGGAAACCAGATGCAGGATACACGGGACTTTTGGCAATTTTCTGTGAATCCACAATTATTTAAAAGTTTTAGAAAAATTATACCATACTGGCCAGCCACTGGGGGAAAAAAAAATTAACAAACTATGGGAAATGCTATCAAGGAACACCACAAGTGGCTGAGATGGAGAATGAAAGGAGGATCTTTTAATGGGGCAGCAGAGGGGTCTCTGGAGAGGTGATCTGTAAGCTGAGAGTGGAAAGATGAAGAGAGGCCAGAGGAGGAACATTCAGGCACACCCTCCTTCCTGGAAAAAGATTCTACCAGGAGAAACCTACTGGCCAGAGACTTTCAGAGCATCTCTGGATAGAACCAGTGCTTGGAAAGAATGTCTCACTTTTCTTCTTGTGCCTTGTCCCCTCTCTTTCTCCTAACCTCCTGGGTTGATTCTCTTCTGTCCTCTTCTGCCATTAGCCTGGACAAACTGCTTGATGCTGGTCTCTACACTGGAGAAGTGACTGAAATTGTAGGAGGCCCAGGGAGCGGCAAAACCCAGGTACACTTGAGCCAGCAGCCAGGAGGGTTGGGAAGGAGTTGCAAAGCCCTGGAGCCCTGGGACAGGGCTCAGGAGAGAGAAGATGGGTGATGAGGAGGGGGGCTGGGACTTGGCCCATTTGTGTCGCTGGGATCTGGGCAAGATTTGGTGGGGAGCTCCCATTCTGGTGCTTCCCTGAGGGCTCAGGTTCACTCAGTCTGTCCTGGTCTCTACTCAGGTATGTCTTTGTGTGGCGGCAAATGTGGCCTATGGCCTACAGCAGAACATCCTATACATTGATTCCAAAGGAGGGCTGACAGCCTCCCGCCTCCTCCAACTGCTTCAGGCTAGAACCCAGGACGAGGAGGAACAGGTAAGGTTTCCATTTAGATTCTGACATCGGAACTGTTATCCCTTACATTGCAAGGATTTTGGCCGTTGGAGTGAACAGTCATTTCTTGCTTTGAAACTTGCTATTCTATTAATACAGGTTAAGCACCCCTAATCTGAAAATCCAAAACCCCAAACACTTCTGATCCCAAGCATTTTGGATAGGGGATACTCAACCTGTACTTCCTGTATTCCTCAAGCCTCCCATTAATTCCATCATCATCCCAGCTTGGATGCTACCCACACTGATTCTTCCAGGAAACCCATCTCTTTGCATACCCTAAATCAGGGCTGGCAAACACTCAGCATCTGTGTTTCCAGCTCATTTCTTGCCCATGGAAGACATCACTAGTCAGTTGTATTACTCTCCCAACTGAGTTCTGACTTGGCTTATAGGTCAGCACTTGGGCAGCCACTGCTGTAAGAAGTGGACCTTGAGACAAAGCTCATCTGCCATCCTGGGCCTGAGTCCTTACATCTAGTTGCTTCTTCCTTCTCAGCCTTACAGTTCTTCTTCATCTCCTTTCTTGACCACCTACTCCCTCTTATCCAAAGCCCCTGCTTCTTTTTCCCACCCATTCAGGCAGGAGCTCTCCAGAGGATCCAGGTGGTGCATGCGTTTGACATCTTCCAGATGCTGGATGTGCTGCAGGACCTCCGAGGCACCATGGCCCAGCAGGTGAGCTGCTGTTCTGCCCCTTTCTGCTTTACCCAGCTTCCCAGGTGCTGTCTGTATGTGGGCAGGTGTCCTACTACAGACTCTGTTTGGGAATGCAGATGTGCAGTCTGGTGACTCCAGCTGTGCTTGCCACTTCCACAGTGGAATTCCTGAGGGCTTAATTCACATGCCTCTTTGTTTACATGTCCACTCACTTTCCCTACTAAACAGTCAACCCCTTGAGTGCAAGGATTATGTCGTATTCATCTCTGCATTCTCTGGTAGAACAGTTAGGAATACTTTCAACTACAAGTAATAGAGGCTGTCTGACAGAGACTTGAACCTTGAGGACATTTAATTATCTCACGAGTCTGGAGGTTGGCAAGTCCATGATATCAGGGCACTAGACCAGGTATCTGAGTCTCTTGTTCTCCTCATGATTGCAAAGTGGCTGCTATAGCTCCAAGTGTCTTGTCTTCACACATCCACATCCATATTCAGGGCAGTGAAAGATAGATGGTTCTTTTCTGTACCTCTCCCCTTTTATCAGGGAAGAAAAATCTTTCTTCAGAGCCCACTAGTAGACTTCCCTCTTCCTCTTACCTCTAGTTGGCCAAAACTGAGTTATATGTGTATCTTGGGTCACAGGCTGGGACCACCTTCCCTGAAGTGAAGAGATTTCTGCCCAGTGCCTGAACATATTCAGAGTCCTGTTAACAAGGAAGGAGGAATTAGAATGGCATTTGGGTTGGTACCTTGCTATTCCTGCTAGGTGCTTAGACAGGACTTGGTGTACTGATTTATAGACTAGGGGCTGATTGGTTAGTTCAGTTGTTTAGAATATGGTACTGATAACACCATGATCAAGACCAGCTGCCAAAAAAAAAAAAAATAATAATAATAATAATACGTGATTTATAGGCTAGTAAATTTTTTTTTTTTTTTTGTCCTTTTTGAGACCGGCTGCACCGTGCTCAGCCAGTGAGCGCTGTGAGTGCACCGGTCATCCCTATATAGGATCTGAACCCGCGGCGGGAGTGCTGCTGCGCTCCCAGCGCTGCACTCTTCCCAAGTGCGCCACGGGCTCAGCCCTAGACTAGTAAATTTGGAAGACAGCTTAGAGATAGAATAATTTAGTTAATCTCAAACTGTTTCTCTCATCCAAAAGCATGACATGTTCCCATGGGTATAGCCAGGATTATATTTAATGTAAATGATTTTTACAAACTTTAGAACATATAGCAGTGGAACAAATACTTGCCACAGAGGTCATAGCTGGTTACGACCCACCAGCTTGTTGAGACATGAAGTCGAGTAGTGGTAATCTAATTCAAACCTCCTATTTTTAGAAATGAGGAGAGTGAGGGCCAGAGAAGTTAAGTGAGTTGCTCAAAGTCACCACATAGGATAAGAACTAACCTTACAATCCAAATCTCTCAATTCCATTTCAGAAGACTATATTTTTTACCATAGGATCATTAAATGGTCCCATTTGCTATTATTGTTAATATTATATATATAATATAAATAACATATATAATAATAATATATATATAATATTAATACTTTCTATTATTGTATAACAAGTTACTACACTAAGTGGCTTAGAACAATACATATTTATTATCTCACCGTTTTCCTGGGTTGGGAGCCTGAGCACACCTTAGCGGGTCCTCTGCTTAGGGTCTCATAAGGCTGTAATCAAGGTGTTAGCTGGGCTGTGTTCTCATCTGGAGGCTCAACTGGGGAAGAATCTGCTTATAAGTTTGCTCAGGTTGCTGGTAGGATTCACTTCCTAACAGCTTCAGTTTCTTGCTGTCATTGGCCAGATGCTGCCTTCAGCTCCTAGAGGCTGTTCCTGCCATGTGGCAGGGAGTTCACAGTATGGTCACTTGTTCTTCAAGACCAGCAAGAGAGTAAGAGCAAACAGCAACACCAAGTCTTACATAACATAATGTAATCATGGGAGTGATGTCCCACTACCTTTGCCATGTAATGTAGTCTAATCAAGAGACTGACCTTTCAACACCTTTGACATCTTCGTAATCAAAAGTGAGTCACAGATGTCATCCACACTTGAAGGAAAGAGATTATATAAGGGCTTGGATGTCTGAAAGTGGGGATCACAGGGGCCACCTAAGGGTCTGTCTGCCACAGATGACCTGATAGCTTCATAGTCACAAGCAGCAAAAGGCTTGCTTGTCCCATTTTAGCCAGATGTTTCAGCCTGCTTTCCCAAAGGTGGTAAGGAGGGGCCAAGCTGATTTCTTTTAGCTTCTCTCTTTTCTGCCATCCTCTCTTAGACAAGCTGGGACTGGCCAAGAGTCAGTAGTTGGAAGATGAAAGAAGACCTGCAAAAGACAGAGCAGATCATGCTGAATATCCAAGACTTGGCCAATGTGAAGTGGAAAAAAGTGTTGTAGAAACCGAATCAGGATATAAGAATTAAGGGAGAAGAGGAAGGAAGCATGAAAGACAGTTTAGGCCCAGAGAAGCTAGGAGGATGCTGACGCTTGTGTAGAGACAACAAATTATGCTTTGAAAATGGTATCAGAGTTCCTTAGAGAAAGAACTGTCTTTGTTTGGAGTCATTTGGATGTGGAAGATGAGGCCCTGGAGGCATGATCTAGAAGGAGACAGTGAAGTAAACAGAAGGCTCAATTCTTCAGCAGAGAAAGTTAGGAATTTGGGAGTGGAAATAAGAGGAGGGAGTCAGAAAAGGAAAAGGAGGAGGGAGTCAGAAAAGGAAAAGAAGAGTCTACAAGATGTGGGGGGCTGGACATAAGAAATAGGGCCACTGAGAAATCCATGACCTGGGTGCCAAAGGGCTCTGAATGCAGATTTCTAAAATTTGATTATTTTAGTGTATATGTGATGTCCTGTGATTTAAACCCTCTCTGTCCACCCGACTTCAGTAAAGTCTGTTATATATACAAATGGGGATAGGGGGTATTGCAGAAATTTGGTGATGCCCATGCAGCTGTATTTGGGACAGGGGAGGTTATTTCTTACTAGTTAGAGGAGCAAGCTTGTCCTGTAATGGTGCCCCCCCCTTGGGGCTAACTGGTTCATGGTGCCTACTTCCCCCAATCCCTCCAGGTGACCAGCTCTTCAGGAACTATGAAGGTGGTGGTCGTGGACTCGGTCACTGCGGTGGTCTCCCCACTTCTGGGAGGTCAGCAGAGGGAAGGTGAGTGGCGTGGCAGAGCCTGGGGTCAGGGGACGTGATCTTACCTCCCAGCTCTGTCCTTGGTCCCCTGCTGCCATCCCTCTCTGCTTCTCCTCCTCCAGGCTTGGCCTTAATGATGCAGCTGGCCCGAGAGCTGAAGACCCTGGCCCGGGACCTTGGCCTGGCAGTGGTGGTGAGGAGGCAGGCTTGGCTGACAAACTGGGTTTCTAGTTATAGCTAGCTCTTTATTCCCCTTAAATGGCAGCTTCTGAACCCCAAAGTGGCCCTTTAGGAGAGAGACATAGCCCAGCTTCCCTGGGTCATCTAGAGCCCTGGACAGTGAGGGGATTGGACTAAAAATAGCCAAGGGGGTCAGGGACCTCCTTGCTTTTCTTTCTAATTCTTTTCTTTTTAAGTCAGGTTTATTGAGGTTTAATTTACATAAGAGTAACTTTCTCCTTAATTGAAGTTTGCCTTAATGGATATAGTTGTATCCAGTCTTATTACCCCCGAAAAAGGTCCTCCCATCCCAGAAAAACCACTGATCTGTTTTCTGTCCCAATAGTTTTGTCTTTTCCAGAGCTGCTTTTTGCTGTTAAAGTAGCTTTTTCTGGGCCGGCCTGTGGCTCATTCGGGAGAGTGCGGTGCTGATAACACCAAGGCCACGGGTTCGGATCCCATATAGGGATGGCCGGTTTGCTCACTGGGTGAGCGTGGTGCTGACAACACCAAGGCAAGGGTTGGGATCCCCTTACCGGTCCTCTTTTAGAGAAAAAAAAAAAAAAAGTAGCTTTTTCTGGGCCGGCCTGTGGCTCATTCGGGAGAGTGCGGTGCTGATAACACCAAGGCCACGGGTTCGGATCCCATATAGGGATGGCCGGTTTGCTCACTGGGTGAGCGTGGTGCTGACAACACCAAGGCAAGGGTTGGGATCCCCTTACCGGTCCTCTTTTAGAGAAAAAAAAAAAAAAAGTAGCTTTTTCTGGGCCGGCCTGTGGCTCATTCGGGAGAGTGCGGTGCTGATAACACCAAGGCCACGGGTTCGGATCCCATATAGGGATGGCCGGTTTGCTCACTGGGTGAGCGTGGTGCTGACAACACCAAGGCAAGGGTTGGGATCCCCTTACCGGTCCTCTTTTAGAGAAAAAAAAAAAAAAAAAAAGTAGCTTTTTCTGCTTATGAAGTAGTTTTTTAAGTCTTCATGCTTCTCATAGAAAGGTAAAAAATAAATATAAGATTCAAATTTGTAATCAATCTCCACATTCACAGAAGCCATATTAATATTTTGATATATGTCCATAAAAATTTTCTTTGCATATGTACTTGTACTTTTAGCTAACTTTCTAACTTAACTAACCTCATTTAAAAAAATAAAAATACACGTAATTTACCATCTCAGTGTTTACATAGATTAAGAATACCATTTTAGCAGCTACATATTTTTTCCAGTTTTTTTTTTTTTTTTCTAATTTGCCATCTTTAAAATTTTATTTACTCATTCATTTTTATTTTTTTGGCGGCTGGCTGGTACGGGGATCTGAACCCGTGACCTTGGTATGACAAGGCTGTGCTCTAACGAACTGAGCTAAACAGCCAGCCCCCCTGTTTTTATTGTGGTAAAATACACATAAAATTTACTATTTAACCATTTTAAAGTATTTATTTCAGTGGTATTAAATACATTCATAATGTTGTTCAGTGATCACCACCCTCCACCTCCATAACTCTTTCATCTTGTAAAACTGAAACTCTGTACCCATTAAAAATAACTCTCCGTTTCCCCTGCTCCTGACAACCACTATTCTACTTTCTATTTTTATGCTTTTGACTATTCTGAGTACCACATATAAGTGGAATCATTTGGTATATATCTTTTTGTAACTGGCTAATTTCACTTAACATAGCGTCCTTAAGGCTCATTCATGTTGTAGCATGTGTCCGAATTCCCTTTCTTTTTAAAGTTGAGTAATATTCCTTTGCATGGATATACCACGTTTTGCTTATCCAGTCATCCATTGATGGACACTGGGTTGCTTCCACCTTTTGGCTATTGTGCATAATACTGCTACGAATGGAGGTATACAAATATCTCTTTGTAGGGCCGGCCCGTGGCTCACTTGGGAGAGCATGGTGCTGACAACACCAAGGCCACGGGTTCGGATCCTATATAGGGGTGTCCAGTTAGCTCACTGGCTGAGCGTGGTGCTGACAACACCAAGCCAAGGGTTAAGATCCCCTTACTGGTCATCTTTAAAAAAAAACAACAAAAAAACCCCCAAATATCTCTTTGTGTCCCTGCTTTCACTTCTTTTGGATATATATCCAGAAGTGGAATTGGTGGATCATATGGTAGTTCTATTTTTAACTTTTTGAGGAGCTACCATACTGTTTTTCCACAGTGCTGTATGGCAACATATTATTTTGTTTAATGCCTATATCACAGGAATCAGCAAACTGTTTCTATAAAGGGTCAGGTAGTAAATATTTGAGGCTTTATGGCCATATGGTCTCTGTCACAAGTACACAACTCTGCCAATATAGCATGAAAGCAGCTATGCATAATACATAAACAAATGGGCATAGCTGTGTTCCAATAAAACTTGATACATGTGAGTGCCTGCTGTGTGGCAGGCTCTGGCTTAGGCAGAGGGAATTCAGTGATGAACAAGCCACTGACCCTGCCCTCGAGAGGCTCATCCACAGGATGTTCTGAGGCTTGAGTTGCTTACCTCTACGACCAGCAGAGTACTGCTGACTGACCAGATTAGTAGTGCTGACTGACCCCCTCTTCCAAAACAACTCCCCACTCCCATACACACGCAGACACACTCCCAAACACAAAAGGCTGGGTGAGCATGGTCTCTGGATGCCCATCTGTTGGGTTGGGGGTATAGCAGGCTCAAGCCCTCTGCTGGCTTCCTTTTAGGAAAATGCAAATAGCACTGCTTTTTCCCAGACATTGCCCCCTTGCCTTTTGATTTGGGTCAGGCCTGAGGCATTAAAGTTTAGTGGAAAGAGCTGGGTACAAGTTAGGAGCCTTGGGTTCTAGTTACAGCCCTGCCATTAAGTTATGGAGACTTGGGGAAGTCAGTCCTCTGTACTAGGCCTCAGTTTTCCCATCTGTAAAATGAAACAGTAGGAACAGATGTCCTCTAGATTAGCATCTTTAAGTCTTCTGCTGTAGGTGACAAACCACATGACCTGCGACAGGGACAGCGGGAAGTTCAAACCAGCCCTCGGACGTTCTTGGAGCTTTGTGCCCAGCACCCGGATTCTCCTGAGTATCACTGATGGAGCAGGAGCATCAGGCTGCCAGCGCACCATGTGTCTGACTAAATCTCCTCGTCAGGTTAGCCAGCCCCAGGGGGATGCCAGTGATCTTGGGCCCTGGAGGGTGGTTTTCATGCCCACAGGTGTCTTATAGCAGAATTCTTTAGATGCTGAGACCCTGGAACAAAAGAGGCTGCTCACTTGGGCTACTCAACTTACCCCTCCCTCCTATCTCTTTTTTCAGCCAACAGGTTTTCAGGAGATGGTAGACATTGGCACCTGGGGGATTCCAGAGCAGAGCCCGGCATTACAGGGAGATCAGACATGACTGGTGTTGTTGATTGGCAAGGGGAGAGGCATTGAGGCCTCACCCCCCAGCTTTCCTTCCAGTAATACCTGCTGTTCACTGCCCCAGCACTTGGGACTGCAGAAGTTCTCAGGCTGGCCAGAAGAGATGGCTGTTTCCTCAGCTTCACTCTCAGTGGAAGCATGTAGAGCCCCAGGCGAGAGGGGATGCTGCAGTGCAGGGACCCAGAAAATTCATGTTGGTGCCAAGTTTCCTTCCCTTGTTTCTACCATGGATGTTTCTGGCAGGAGCTGAGTTCACCCTGGCTTGGTGCTTCTTTGCCGGGGCACGCTAGTGACTGGAGGGTAATCCCGTGTGTCACTGTCACACCCTGTGCTCCATCCTCGCACTGTGACTGAGCCAGGAAGCCTCCCGTTTGCCTTTGTGTCTCTCTCTCTCTCTTTTTTTTTTTTTTGGCCTCTGTTTTTCTGCCTGTTAGATGGGGCCCCCTTTCCCTTAGTTCTGTCTCTGAGTTACTGGGTGGAAATTACCTCAAACATGTAAAACTCTTCTTCATCTGTGTCCTGCTCTTAAATATATAAAAAGGAAATTCCCTGAGCCCCAGAGCCACCTGATTTCCCCCCAGAAGGTGTTTTTCAGTTTCCCCCAGTGAGCCCCAAAGTGCGGTCATTCCTCCTTTCCTTTTGCTGATTTGGTTTCACACACCTGTGTGCATCACCATGCCTAGTGAGAATGTGAGCTTGCTGCAGTCCCAGGGATATAATTTAACAGGAAGGGAGGATATGACCTGCTGCTGGTGAATCCAGCTGCTTGTTTAATATGCATGTTGCCCTGTGGGGTCCCTCCACAAAATAGAGTAACCAGAGGTGCTGAACCATGGCCTTGCCCATAAACAGACGGAGGAAAATTTGCACAGTAAATAGAGCCAGCTGGGAAAATTGATGCTGATGTAAATAATACATGGCAAATCTAGTCCTTTATGTAGAAATTCATTGCCGGTGGCTCCGAGATGCAATATAATTACACTTCTCTTCCTGCCAGATGTACTACAGCTAGTGCCCTAGTGTATGAAATAACCCCCCTGTCTGTTACCAGCACCATGGCCATTCATCTGAAAGCTGTAACCCTGGCTAGGAGGAGAGGCCGACGCCAGAGCATGGAAAATAAAAGGCAAAGTAAAGAAATAATCAGGATTGTTTACTGGCCACATTTTTTACAGGAAGGTCATCTTTCTTGGTCAGAGAGCCTGTTATATAATGAATGAGTTGTGTCTTGGCTGCAGGAAAGGAGGGTCAGAGTTACATGCAGAAGATAATGACATTTAGAGGTGATGGATGCAGCCGGGATAGAAGCAAGATGCTTGGAGGACTGGGAATGAGTGGCAAACCAACTAAGGGTGTCTGAGCGAGGACAGGGTTGGTGAGACTAAGACTGGGGGAACCCTGACACTTGCTTTCACAAGAGACCCCAGGAGAAACTAATTTTCAGCACCTTTACACCATGGGTGGTTGGCACATTCTTGCAACCATAATAAGAAGCAGTACATTAAGCTGGGAATGGAAAATGCATGCCACTTGTGGTACCATTTGGGCATCCTGAGCCCACAAGCATACATCACCAGTCAATCACAGGCATTCTTTTTTTGTGGACCTTGTAGTATTTTGCAGTTTTTCTGAATATAGCACTCCAGGTAGCCACTACCAATCACTTGGAGTTGGCATTCAAGGTAGAGTCTGGTTGCCATCCCTGCCCTGTTTCCTACATGTGGTGAGTCCAGGTGCTTTATATCAGACTAAAGACCCTAGAACAGTGCAGTCGCCCATAAAGATCATCTGGCCCATCCTGTCATTTAACAGAGAAGGAAAGGGACAGTCCCAGTGGCAGAACCAGGGCTGGAACCCAGGATTCCTGATTCCTAAGCCAGGACACTCTATCCCCATGTTGCCTTTAATTTTTAGTCTGCACAGTTCTGTTCCTACTGGGGCGCAGACTCCAGCTGAAGGTGCCATGGTCCTTCCCCACGTGGCCACGGGAAGGCACTCCATTCATTGCTACTCCAGACCACCGGGTGACATTCCTGCAGGCCTTGTCCCTCACAGTTGGCTTGATCCTTTGGTCCTTGCTCCTAGATCAGGCTTTGTCTTGCCTGGTGCTGCCACGGCATTTTCTGTTCCGGCCACACCACGTGGTGCACACCCAGGGGACTAGCTCTTCTGCCCAAGTGTCTTTTGTTTCCTTATGTGTCTGCCTCAGCCTAACGCCCATTATATCTGGTGCACACCCACCCTGACATTCTCCCTTTTTTGTGCCTCAACTGTGGTGTAGATAGATGTTTATCATAACTCCCCTGTGCTACTCACTTGTACTTTCTGTTCATGTGCCTACCCATGGGCTCCTTTTTTGTCAATTTTTTCCTCTATATTATGGGAGCTCAGTAATTATTAAATATATGAAAGGGGTAGCTTTAATGCATTTTAAAGGTGGCAAAGGAAGAATGCAGGAATGTTTTTCTCTTGATCTAGTCATTGAGTCCCCACAGTCTCTTTTTACATATTTTTCTACAGGGGACTACTGTATATCGTTCGTTTGATATTAGACAAAATTAATGGTGAGTCCCTACTATGTGCTAGCACTTGATGGCTTTAGTTAAGTCAGGCACTTAAACTCCCAAAGACTCTCTCAGGCAAAAGATCCATGTGTCATTGAGGCTGCTGTTCACTGCAAGTAACAAAACCTGGCTTAAAGAGGCATAAACAATAAGGACACTGTCTGTGATAATGTGAAATCCAAGGTTAGCTAATTCGATGGCTCACTGTCAAGTGGCATAGGGCCTTTCCATCTTTCTGCTGTGTTCTCCTTTGGTGTTAGTTTTGTCTTCAAGCTCATTGCCCTCATCAAAGCCTGACTGCAGCCATTCTGAGCATCAGTCCACCCAGGCATGACAATATCTACAGGCAGGAAAGGGATCACCTCCTTGTACACTTTTAAGAACAAGGAAAACAGAGCCTCCTTCCAACCAAAGCAGACTTCCCTCAAAGCTCATTGGTGCAGAATTTTTTCATGCACCCATGTCTAAATCAGTAACTGGCAAGGGAAATGGGACCACTATGATGGACTCAGACCAACTAGGAAATAGCCCTGGAGTGGGGGCAAGGGACAGGCTTTTTTGAAGCACATGCTGTGGTCATTGGAAGAAAATGGGGGTTCTAATAGAAAGGAGGGAGTGTGTGTGGATGAACTGGATGGTGGATGGGCAACCACTAGAGCCTGCCACAGTCCAGGAGACAAATTGATCGAGGCTCTCGTATGTGTCTTTAGGCCCTTTATAGACATCTCATTATGACCTTAGGACGGCCTTGTGGCATAGGGAATCATTCCATCTTACAGACAGTAAATGGGAGCTCAGTGAGGTTAAGGACATAAAGTTAGTAAGTGGCAGCATGGGAAATCTAAACTCCAATCTGTCTGATACCAAACTCACTTCCTCCCATCTTCATGCTGCTTTTGGCTATAAATATGTAAATGTTTCAGCAAAACTTTTTTTCATACTTTGCCTTGATAGCAAAGGCTGCACATCCCAATGTCTTTTCAGCTTAGCTCACCATAAAAAGCTGGATCAGAGATCTACTTTATCAGCTCTTTCTGATTTCCCCCAGGGAAGTTAGAGAATGACAAACACTTGGAGAAGGCACATATTGTTAGTATTAGAGAAAACTGGAGGTTTAGGGGGAAATAAAGCTGAATAAAAAAAACAGCAGGGTCTGTGCATCTCTGAGATGTGAGCCAGGAGGAGATAAGGGATTTAGATGCATATCCTAGTACATTTTTGCTGTGTTTTGGCATGGAGTTGTCTGGGTAGAGTTTAAACCGCAATTCTGTGTGCTGGAGATGGGCATTGGAGAAGGCTCTGAGATGCAGAGAGAGTAAATTAGAGCTAGGCATATTATTAATCAAAGGATAACCTGACAAAAGTGCTTTTCATCATTTTTTCTTGTCCTATTACTCTGGCTAGACTAGCTTTCAGTACTCTGTAAAGTAGAGGGAACAATAGCCGTCATCTTTTTCCTCACTTTAGTGGGCTCCTTCAAATATTTTAACACTGAGTTAGATGCCTTATGGTCCATGTAGTCACCTTTTATCAAGGTAAAGACCACATCGCATTTCCCGTCAGTCTTGGAAGGGTAGTCCAGGTATTGGCTATTACATTTGCCATGGATAGAGTTCCCTGTCCCAGCCAGTGGAATGTTCACATGCCCTGGAGCTGTACAACTGCACATCAGCTGCTGCCCAGGTTTGACTCCTTGAATAGCCTGTGGATCTCTGCTCTTCCCTGGCTCTGTAGTCTCTGGGTATAATAGTCTCAGTTTAAGTTTGGGTTTTGCCAGAAAACAGTGGGCCTGTGCTGAAAAGGATACAAAGTCAAGGAACAGGATTTTTTTTACATATCAACTAACCTGGTTCTGGCTTTGACATTTACTTGCTGTATGACATTGTATGAATAACATAGCCTCTTTAAGCCTTAGTTTCATCCACTGTGAAAAGGGAACAATAATACCTGCTTCATAGAGTTGTTTTAGGGTCATATAGCTTATGTTAAACACTGAATACTTTTCCAGGCATGTAACAGGTACTCAAACTCATCATTGTGAAGTTTATGATGGGAGGTACTGATGACAGTCTTCTGTCCAGGCAGGACCAACTTCATGGTCATGTGGCCAGTGCAGTCACACAGGGCCCGATGCTTAGTAGGGCCCTGCACTTAGTTTAATGCTCTGATGTTGCTGTCTTGAAATTCTTAATTTTTGAACAAGGGTTTCACATTTTGCCTTGTGCCCTGAAAACGAGGTAACCAGTCCTGTCTCCGGGAATGGGTTGAGCTCTAGTACTGACCCTTCTCTTTGAGAAACATCCTACCACTGATTTCTTGGGGAATAATTCCCGGGGAAACTAACCTCCCATAGAAAAATTAGGGTTAGCACACATATGTACAATCAATTATGTTTCAATTAAAAAAAAAAAAAGGGGGGCCAGCTCACTCGGGAGAGTATGGTGCTAACACCAAGGCCACAGGTTCGGATCCTATATAGGGATGGCTGGTTTGCTCACTGGCTGAGCGGGGTGCTGACAACACCAAGTCAAGGGCTGAGATCCCATTACCGGGCATTTTTTTGAAAAAAAAAAAAAAAGGGGGGCCAGCTCACTCGGGAGAGTATGGTGCTAACACCAAGGCCACAGGTTCGGATCCTATATAGGGATGGCTGGTTTGCTCACTGGCTGAGCGTGGTGCTGACAACACCAAGTCAAGGGCTGAGATCCCATTACCGGTCATCTTTTTGAAAAAAAAAAAAAAAAAAAAAAGGAAAATTAGAGTTAGCATTCTGTGTATATTTATCTCTAACTGTTCCATTCTGGGGTAACCTACGCAGCCTGTCTCCGAAAGGAACACTTTATATTTCACAGAATTGTTAGGTTCAGAAAAATTAGGGAGGGTTGGTGAAGTGGAATGGTAATTCAGGATTTTGGAATCAGGAAAAGATCTAGGCTCAAAATCCTGCTGGGCCCTTTCTGGTTGAGCTACTTGGACAAGGTAACTTCTGTCGTATTGGTAAAATCTGTGTTGCAGGGGTATTGCATATCTCTTATTGGTAAAATTTGTCTCAGGGGAATTGAACAGATAATTTACATAAAGCACCTTTCACAGACAGTCTAGCCCATAGTAGGTGTTCAATCACCATTAATTCTTTTGGCTCTTGTCAGAAATAACAAAAATTGGGCCGGCCTGTGGCTCACTCGGGAGAGTGCAGTGCTGATAACACCAAGGCCCCGGGTTCGGATCCCATATAGGGATGGCCGGTTCGCTCACTGGCTGAGCGTGGTGCTGACAACACCAAGTCAAGGGTTAAGATCCCCTTACCGGTCATCTTTAAAAAAAAAAAAAAAAAAGAAATAACAAAAATTAAGGCACTAGGATTACAAGCCATGCTGCTACTAATAAAATAAGTAATATAATTTATTTTTTCACTGCTGTTTGGGGAAAGGCATGTGCTTTATAAATATGTATTGGAAGGTACTTAGCAAATGAGTAGAAATTATATAAAGAATATGTCAAAGTAAACAGCTCCTGTAAATATGTCACTTGGTAGACAAATTAGTGTTTTACTACTAAATACTGTTGCTCACTGAAAAGGATTTCAGATTACTTGCACAATGGATACATTATTGAGTGCCTCTGTGGAAAGGCATGATAAAGATGAAAAATAGTAATGGTGATAATGCCTAAGGTGGAGAAAGGAGGAGTGTGGGTAAATGCAGCTCCAAGACCTCCTTGTTTCAGTGATATGCACATTATTTAGCATCATTCCAATGATTTAACTGTAATATGGGCCAGAGGGTCCAGAAAAAAAATTTCCATGGGATGTTATGAATCCAGACTCCAATTATTGGGTCCAATCAGTGGATTAAGTGTACTCCCTTTCAGCTCAGCTTTTGTAAACTAAAGACATATCTGGGTCTCACCCTACCCTTATTCTGGACCTGTTAACTTTCTGTGGCTATAAATCATATTGAAAGAAGGAGAGATGTGGTGGAGAAAGCAGTGCTTTAATCACAACTCATGAATCCATTTCAGGATTGAGAGGATAGACAAGGTCCTGCATCTCAGGAGAAAAGGAACCAGGGAGGGAAAAGAGGGGACAATAAATGCCTTTGTGGGGGGAAATAAAGCCCTGAGGGAAGCAGAGAAGACAGGGACTTGGATCAAGGAAAGTTATAAAAATAGCCAGGTAGGAAAAAGATGGGCATACTTAATTCAGGTGCAGGAGGCCTCTGCAAGGCCAGTCTACCAAGCATTCCAGGTGGTAGAAAGAACTGGTTTCACATTCCAGCTCTGCCTTTTTCTAACTAGTAACTGCTTTGGATAAATTACTTAATATGTAGATCCTCACTGATAACATGAGAATAATAGTACAGTTAGTTTGCTGGGTTGTGAGGATTGGAAATAACACTTGTAAAGTGAGTCTGATATGTATACATATTATTTTTACTTCACTTGTCCTTATGATATTATTTTAAGATACGAATTGCTCAGAAAGCCTTTAGGAGGTCTCTATAGGACCCTAAAGCACAACAAAATTAAGTGTCACTAGACACCAGTTAGAAGAGGGATTAGAATTTATATTATTTTTATGACTAGGCATCCTCTTAGCCCATGCTGGCTAATGATCCCCCACGCTACCCTGCTGCTTTATAGTTTACCAAGAACTTCTACATGCATTAGCTCATTTAATCCTCCTACCAGCCTGCATTTCTGGGATGAGGAACCGAGTTCAGAAAGGTTAAGTACCTTGCTGAAAGGTACACAGGTGATGAGCGACCAGGATGGGCTGCTCAGCAGAGTCATTTTCGTTCTACCACAGCCTTTCTCAGCAGCTTCTTCACCTTCTAAGGTGAAAGTGCTAATCCTAGGGGATTAAGACTGGGAAATGCTAGACAGGGAGGTGCCATAGAGTGAGTGGGACAAGCATGGGTTTTGCTGTACCCCAGACCTGGCTTCTAATACCTCCCACCTATGGGAATTTGAATAAGCTGGTGAACTCCGACTGGCCTGGGTTTTTTCAGACGTGGGGTGGGAAATCATCACCTGCTCACAGCATTGTCCTGAGGAACGATGAGATCGAGTGAGGCAACTTTCAAACTGCTATCATAAAACGAGTTCAGAGAAAGGGATTCGCTCAAGGTCACTAAGCCGGGTCTCGGCCAACCTGAGACATGGATCTGGACCCTCCACTCCTCAGGCAGAGCGTTATAACCAACGCAACGAGGAGCGGCGGCTGTCCTGCCATCCGCCCTGCCCCGCCCCGCTTCCGGGAGGCTCGGCTCCGCCAGGGGGCGCGCGCAGGGCCTACGCTCTAGCCCGCCACGCGCATCGCTCCTCTCTATGGTGGCTCGCGCGCGGCGGGGACGGAGGCGCGCTCCCGGGAGGGGGCGGGGCCTAGCAGGGGGCGGGGCCGGGCGAGGGGCGGGAGCGGCCGGGCC
>NW_007726923.1:303655-325830 GCF_000696425.1 Galeopterus variegatus
CGCGGCCCGGATCCGGCCCCTCCCCTCTCTTCCCCTCCCAGGTGTGGGCCGGGCAGGCGGCCGCGGCAGGTGAGGAGGCGGCGGCGGCGCTGGGGTCCGCGGGGCGCCCGGCCTGGGGTGGAGTCCAGGGAAGGACGAGGATCGCTCTTCGGCCTCTGGTGCCGGCAGGCTGTGGTCTGAGGCGCTTCCTCTGTGTGGGGCGCGGCCTGGGACTCTCAGTGCCGTACAGGGGATGGGAGAAACCCCTTTCCCATTGGAAGTCTCTGTATTCAGGGCAGCCCACACCTGTCCTATTAAAAGTCCCCTCAAAGAAAGCATTTCACCTGTGGGGGCGGCACAGAAGACTTGTGTCCTCAACTAACTCCAAGCGCCTTACAGACCGGCAGGTCCAGCTGGCTTGTGGGGGAAAGATGCCTCTTTGTACGGCAGAGGAAACTGAGGCAGTCTGCGGCGGTCGCTTGCCTCTTTCAAAGAACTGGCCTGGCCCTGCTTCCTAGTGGAGGAGCCCTGAGGGGTTCTTGGAAGAGCGACGCGGCTGGAGGAGGGAGATTTGGAGTTTGGAGGTTTGATGGAGAAGTTTGGGAATGCGGTTCTCCCCCCAAGGTCCACTGCTCCCTCTCTCGGGAGTTTCCCTCTGTTCACGATGTGTGTGAGGTCGCTTCTGTGCGGCAATGGCTGAGATGGAGAGGCAAGTGGGGCTTCTCTTCAGCTGGCTGCCCAGGAGACATTTGACCAGGCGTAGGGAAGCCTGGCTAGACCAAGGGAGCCGAGAGCCTCCGCTGGCATCGCTCTGCTCAGAGCTTGATTTCAGGCTGGCAGAAGAGACAACAGCGTATTTTCTCCTTTTTGTTGGTCTGTCATTTGTTCTAGGAGGAAAAAAAAAAAAAAAAAAAAAAAAAAAAAAGTGTAATCAAAGGTCCACTGCTCCCTCTCTCGGGAGTTTCCCTCTGTTCACGATGTGTGTGAGGTCGCTTCTGTGCGGCAATGGCTGAGATGGAGAGGCAAGTGGGGCTTCTCTTCAGCTGGCTGCCCAGGAGACATTTGACCAGGCGTAGGGAAGCCTGGCTAGACCAAGGGAGCCGAGAGCCTCCGCTGGCATCGCTCTGCTCAGAGCTTGATTTCAGGCTGGCAGAAGAGACAACAGCGTATTTTCTCCTTTTTGTTGGTCTGTCATTTGTTCTAGGAGGAAAAAAAAAAAAAAAAAAAAAAAAAAAAAGCTTGTGTAATCAAGGAAGAGTGTACCATGCTCCACCCAGTCTACCAAAGGGAAGGATGACTGTTAACTTGGAAATAGGGCTTTACCCACAACTGTCACTTTGCACCCTGGTTAAAGGCCAGAGTGACGTAATGAACCAATATCCCTAGGTGCATGTGGCCTTCTAAGAAAGGAGTTAAGTTCTTTATGCATTTCTTTGGCAGTTTGGAGGACAGAGGGACTTCCTGTCAGCACTGTTGATACAACTGTATGGGGAGCGTTGTGGTTCTCCCAGTGACTTCAACTTACTGAAATGTGGGCAAGGCTGCCCATTTATTGTATCATTTTTCTTGGAATGGGACGAGGTGCTGGGCTGAGTTTGTATAAGAGTTCTAGGGCTGGATGCTGACCGTGATATTTCCTTTCTGTTCAGGGGATTTCAGGTTTGACAACTTTATCCTTTTGCCTGATTGCATTCTCTTTCACTTCATGGAAAACAGATGATGACAAGCATTTCTGAAACTATTATTGCATATTTCCAAATTCTGGACTTCAGAGTGCATTATAGTTTATTTAGAAGTGTTATTTTCTTAAGTTTGAAAATGGGTATTGTGCATAACAAGTGCAGATTGATATGGCAAGGCTAACTAGTAACTTGATTGTGCTTGAAGACAATGTGCATATAATCTAGTACACACACATATGTTAATGTCTATCTAACTACAAAAAATAGCCCACTAAGGGGCTGGCCCGTGGCTCCCTTGGGAGAAGGTGGTGCTGATAACACCAAGGCCACGGGTTCGGATCCCTATATAGGGATGGCTGGTTAGCTCACTTGGGAGAGCAAGGTACTGACAACACCAAGTCAATGGTTAAGATCCCCTTACTGGTCATCTTTAAACAAACAAACAAAAAAATAGCCTACTAAAAACTTTCATACTCATCATGTAGTTGGCTATTATCCTGATGGTTTACATTGGGATCAAGGGCTTGTAAATCCTCTAAATTGACCAATTTAACCAATTGCTAAAATAATACATACAAAAAGAGAAGGCTGTTCTCAGAAAACTTAAAAATTGTTTTTAAAACTGTCTCATAGCCAAGCCAGTTAACGTAACTCTGCGTAGTACCATCTAATAGGAAAGCCTCTTTAATTGGACTCTTCAAACAGCAGTAGGAAAGCCATTTTCAGTGACCAGCATTTAAGACAAAGCAAACAGCAACAATAACAAAAAGGCACAATTTCTTTTCTAATTACATGTGCATTGTGATGTTTAATACAGCTACACCCATCTGTATGAGGGTCATGCCTAGGGCTTTCTGAAAACACCTACATAAACCTAAGGAGTGTTAGGGGAACTAATTCCACCTTGATATTTATTCTTGTAATAGAACCTTTAATTCTGCTATTGTTTTAATGCTAGATTAGAGACTTTTATACCAAACTTGTATTAGCCATAGTGTTTATGTTTTGTGAGGAAAGATTTAACCTCTGTACCTTATCTGATAACTACTACAATACAGAGTTAAGATAATTTAGTTTAATGAGATTACGTAGCTTAAATTGCTGTGGGTGAGGTCTCAAGGGAAGGTCTGCTTCATTATGACTATTGTTGTTTGGTAATGGCTACTGGTTTGGTGATGGTTACTGTTTATTAGTTTTGTTTGGCTACGGTTATGGTCATGATTACTTGGTGTTTATTTCGGCAATTCTAGGGAAGATCTTTTCATATACAAACAACTGACTCCTATTTCTTTAATAGGGAAGTGGTCTGGCCACTTTTTGTTTTGTGACTTTATATGATATACATATGGAGTTTTAAAATCCTAAAAACTAATTGGGCGCTTAGTTGGATATCCTATTTTCTTTCACATAAAAACCATCTCAGGGAGGAATTGGCCTCGTGTTGAAAGATCTTAGTTCTCCCTGTTTCCAGGATTTAACAGATGCCATGGTCAGGACAGCGATCATATCTAATCCTGTTAGGTCAGTATTGGTTTAAACCCATTATCCTTCCTCTTCATTAAGACTATCATGAAGTTCCTCCTTTGCTTTTCTTATTCAGGTCAAATATTTCACATTTTTGATGCATTTGGGCCTGTTAACATTCTGAAGTGGAGCTAAGCAGTTGGTTAAAAGAGTCCTCCTGCATGTTTTTAAACATTTTCCTTTTTCAAAGCAAGCATAAAATCTGCTTGGCCTCTTGGGGAAAACCAGCTCTTTGAATCTGATAGTAAAACAAAAGCTGGTTTTTCCAGCTTTCTACCAATAGGAGATCTTTGTTATTCTTTCCTTGTTTTTTTTTTTTTTTTTTTTTGTGGAGCTAAGCAGTTGGTTAAAAGAGTCCTCCTGCATGTTTTTAAACATTTTCCTTTTTCAAAGCAAGCATAAAATCTGCTTGGCCTCTTGGGGAAAACCAGCTCTTTGAATCTGATAGTAAAACAAAAGCTGGTTTTTCCAGCTTTCTACCAATAGGAGATCTTTGTTATTCTTTCCTTTTTTTTTTTTTTTTTTTTTTGCCAGTATGGTGACTAGTGAGTAGTAGTAAAGATGACCCGGTGGCATTGTGAGATCCTGAAGTCTGCTTAATCATCAAAAGAAGGTCACATTGTTTTCAATGCAGCTTTAGCCTTTTTAGCATGTTTAATTGTAAGGAGTTCCCAAAAGCCAACTAGCTGCTCCTTGGAGGATTTGGTACCTGGCAGTTTGTCACAGTCTGGAGGGAGGCATATTTTTTAAAATGCAGATTTCCCAGCCCTACCTCCTGGAGATTTTGATTGTGTGGGTAAGTGATGACCAGGAACCTACATTTCAAAAATTGCATCTATTTCCAAAAAGGCCCCCTAAGTGCTTCTGATATACAGGCAAGCCATATGGAACTTTGGAAATTGGAATTCATTTCTCTTCCCTTTTTCTTTTCTTCTTTTAAAAAATTTTTTTAAATTGGAATTATATGCATTGAAATTCTTTATAAATTAGTTGTGCCTGTAAAAGCATCATTATGCTATCCAGGATGTTTGATTTGCTAGAATAGCCCATTTCCCAGTCATGACAGATAACAAAGAGCTTTTATAACTTTTATGTAAATTGCTTTACAGCAAGCCCTCCTCCCCCCTGTATTATCTATCAGGAGTCATGAGGGAGGGTTTTTGGTGAAAGTAGCTTCCCTTATTTTATGAGTGGACAAATGAATGATAATGTGGAAACAACTGGAGGTCTGAATAGGTAGTCAAATGTAGTTATGATTAGTGTTAGATGCCTGGGAATTCTCTGTATGTAGGATTTTAAAGCCAACTTGCCAGTTCTATTTCGACATAGTTGAAGCCCTTATTGAAAATAATAGGTGCTTAATAGTAAAATTTAGTCACAGGTCCTTTGTTGAGTTCATGGAAGAAAAAAAAATTACTGAAATACAGAACCATCTGAGTTAAAACAGAATCAGGCACTAAATATGTGAGGAAATTGAACTTGGGGAAAGCCTAACAATTTAGGAAATAGGCAAACTTGATTTTGAATCCTGGCTCCTCCACTTCCTGGCTGTGCTACCTTAGGCAAGTCTGTGAGCTTCATTTCTTCATTTGCAAGAAGAAAATAGGAATAGTATCTGGTAGGATTGTTATGTGGATTAAAAGAGGAAAAATATGGCCTTTGTGTATTGTAGGCAACTCAATAAATGTTCCTTCTCCCACTTACTCACAGATTTTTATTCTGTAGGCTGAAGATGTCTTTCTAAATCTAGCCTTCTCTGTATCTCTTTCCAGGAATATCTTCTCAGTCTGCCCTTTTAGAAAATATATGAAAGAGTGTTTGAGGACTAAAGTTAAGAACCAGAGGATATGGGTGAGAAGAATGAGTCATAGGAGAATTAGCAACATTAAAGAAATTTTTTTAGAATGAATGGAGTGTTGGCACTTACGCAGAGTTACTGTCTGCAGGAATAAATTAATAATATTATCCAAATTCTGCCCTATGTGTTTGGACGGTAGCCTGGGAGCTCAGATTAAGCTAGGTTTTGAGAGTAGCCCTATTGAATAGCACCTGATATCTATTTCTTATCTTTCTTTTCCTTATCTCCTTTTTGGTCTCCTTTGTTTTTCTTTCCCTCTCCTACTTTTCCCTCTTTCCTAGGTACCCTTCCTTTCGATTTGACAGTCATGCCACAATAATTACAGGCCAGGCTCCTGTAACTGGAGGCTAAAAGAGATTGCTAGTTGCTAACACCTGTCTCCCAGCTAAATGAATAGGCTCTTTTGTGGGCAGGATGTTTAAAAAGCTGATTAGTACAATACTGGCTTAAAGGACGTATTAATGATAAAGCATATGTAATTTATGGAGTGATTTAAAGCCATTTTAGAGATTAGTTCCTTATACTATATATATTCTTTATATTGAATTTGGATGTCAGTTGAATTTTTACATCTAAACAGTGGATCTGTTTATTGCTTAAACAGACTAATGACTGTCATATTCATTGAGAATCATTTATATTCTAAAGAAATTTCTACCCTTAAGGGTCTTTGTATTGTTTGGCAAATGTCTAACTAGTCTGTAATACAATTAAAGTTTTGTTCACTCCGCTGCTGACATAATTAGTTTAATTTCTGTTCCTTACATATTTCTGTTGGCAGCTGGAAAATTAAAATACTAGATGTGGCATAAAACTGCTTTTTTGAAGGGTGATTTTACTGTCAGTTGAATGGACTTGAGCCCCAGGGTACATTTTTAAGGATGTCTTATTCAACTTTCTGGTAATAGTCTCTTTCTCTCTATAGAATTAATGTATTAAAACACATAATTGGCTGTTTAAGCATTCAGAAGGACAATGTTTGGCCTTTTACCCTGTGATTATATTTTTTCCTACGTCTCTTGAGGAAATGAGTGTAATTTTTGGAAACTCCTAAGTATATTACAGTTACTTGAGCACGTGAACTTTGCAAAGACTAAAGAATGGAGTGTTTTTCTCTGATAAGCAGTATTATTTATTTCCCTCCCCAAATCATTGTTCTGTTCTTTTTAGATCATAGTGTTTGCAGGCCTGATGTGAAAGTAAGAAAGACTGATGCCTGGTAAATCCTCTTCACAATTTTGCACTTAATTACTCTAATTCACACTTAATTTCCTACAGGATTCTTGGAGAGATTCTCACCAGGCTGCTGATTTCATGGAGTTATGACCTATGCAAGTTTTTATTAAAGCTGCTGTTTTTTGTTTTTTTTTTTAAAGTGACCTTGGTCTGGTAATTTCTCCATTGTGCTCTCCTGTAAAGATACAGCAAAACCTTCTTGCTCTCTCAGCAGCCTTTTTCAGCTGCTACTCCCCGTGTGCTGAATTTAAGCACATTTGAATTTTTGATTTTGTTGAGCTAGTATAACTTACTTTTAAAGCTGCCCTTCTCTGATGCTACAGGTTAAGCCTATATCTCCTAGTTTAACATTTACATACCTTTTCTAGAATTGCGTATAAAGATATGGTTTCATTATCTCTGGGTTGTGGAATTATCAGGGCTCTCTGTTGAAGTCATTTGTTTCCATCAGACTAAGAGTAGGGGAAGTCTATTAGATTTGAACTGCTTGGAGCCGGTGTTATTTGCTGAAATATTTTAACTGTCTTGATCTACTTTAAAGAAATGCTGCCTAGTCATCCTGAAAGTTACAGGAAGTTAAGCCAACTGGAGGCCCTGCTGCAGCTGAGTGGTTAAATACAATTCATTAGTAATCAGCACCATTGTTTACTTGCAACTGCTGGATTATGTTAAAAGATTTGAAAGGAAAAAAGCTTTTCTTAAGTAAATAGAACCTCCTCCCCCCACCCCACCCTCTCCGTGCTCTTTTCATTTCCTTTGGAAAACCTTTCTAGTCTCCTTACTGATCATATGCATACAGACTTAGTGGCAGATGAATCAATATATTCTATCCTGAAATATATGGAAAGCGTGTGCCCCACGCCCTCGCATTTTCTGTGGTTCTTCCAGTGCTTTTTTACTTTCATAATGATTAAGATACCTGCTTCAGAAATAACCAAGTCTTGTCCTCTGCCGACTTTCAGCCTTCTCCTAGATCTTGAGTTAGTGCGTGCATAGCCAATTTCAGTTAGGCGGGATTATACCCCCTCTTAACATGCTAAATTATTAGTTTACATGATGTGGGAGAAAATTAATCAGAGCTTTATTTAAAAATGCTGGGCAGAGGAGTGTTCTAATTTGGGGAAAAGAGAGTGGAGTGTTTTCTAGGGCTTTAGGAGTACTAGGTCAGCTGAAGTTCAGCTGGTTCGAGGAATACTTAGTCAAGGATGGTTCTCAGAATTGTGAGGAATTAGGGCCGGCCCGTGGCTCACTCGGGAGAGTGCGGTGCTGATAACACCAAGGCCCCGGGTTCGGATCCCACATAGGGATGGCCGGTTCGCTCACTGGCTGAGCATGGTGCTAATAACACCAAGTCAAGGGTTAAGATCCCCTTACCGGTCATCTTTTAAAAAATAAATAAATAAATAAATAAATAAAAATAAAAATCAGTTAAACTTAGAATGAAAATAACATAAAAGAGTATATAAGCTCTGTAAGTATATATTTCTACTTCTACTTCACCAGCCTGGGATACTAACAAGGTCACATCTCACTATCAAGAAATTCTTTCATTCTTTGGAGTCCCTTCATCCATGGGTTTATCCGGTCCAGGATATCAGTTTTTCATATACCGGCTCGCCAGAGAGAAAACTGAGAAGTCTAACCAGTCTGAGGAATTGTTTTTGCAGATTATCAGCCATTGTTTGGGCAATTTGGATTTTTATCAAGGGGTGGAGAGGATCTGTTAGGGGTTAAAATAATGTGCAAAGGGGGTGGGAAGTAATAATTTCTGGGACAAGGACTTGCCCAGTCCACAGTGGAAAATTCTTAGTCCTTCAGGTTCTTTTGTCTGCTAGATTCAGGTACCATTCTTGGCAACACCAAGGTCAAGGGTTCCAGTCATTGTGCCAGCCAGCTGCCAAAAAAAAAAATGTTTCCACAGGTACCATTCTTGGTCATTTTATCATATACTGATAAAAGAGTTTGCATAATCATTCTATGTCAGAGCTGAAGTATACCTTAGCCAGTGTTTACTGAGGGTCTGGGGGAGAGATGTCAGAATATTTCTAGAGAGCTTGACAAAGAGCACTCCACCTTACCTGTCTACCCTTGGCCATATGGTTGGACTCCAGATAACTGAATCATCACCCCCACTCCCATTGATCTAGTTCAGTGTTTCCCAACTCTCTGGATTGTTGACACAGTTGTAGACTGGCAGCTTGAGGAATAGTGACTGTGAACTCGTCGATTAATGAGGGACATAAAAATGATTGTTCTGTGGCTTCACCTCCAGATGATCTTCATCGGGTTTCTAAATTGCATTTGCTTGATAAAATCTTTTACACAGCATATCAACATATCTCTTGTACTACCAAAGCCAATATTAAAAATGGAAATATGTTGATAATTATATCTAATTTGGTTTTTATTTGAAATGCAGGCTATCTACACCTGCTCTGTTATTTGTGGAAATGCTTGCAAATAACTGCCTGAAATCTTTCTCCATGTTTCATTTTTTTTTAGAAACAACACAAACATTACAAAAATTTGTCTCGGTGGGAATGGTACAGAATTTAAGAGTTCTGAACACCATCAAGAAAGCAGTTTTTGATGCTTTTATTTGTGTGTATTTTAATACACATATTTGGCCTTCCCAACCAAACCTCATATTTTAAAATGAAGAAAAGTTGAAATTTGCTGTTACATGTTACAAATATTGTAAGTATATTAAAATATGCTTTCTGTAAGTTTTAATTTACTGATTTAAAATATTTTTCTTAAAATAATTTCTTTAGGGGCCAGCCCGGTGGCGCACTGCTACAGTGCGCCGCTTGGGAGCGTGGCGGCGCTCCCGCCGAGGGTTCGGATCCCACATACAGACCGGTTCCCGCTCACTGGCTGAGCGAGGTGCGGGCGCAGCACCGAGGGTTGCGACCCTGTTGCCGGTCCTGGTCCGGTACGGGCGCGACACTGAGGGTTGTGATCCGTTGCCAGACACGAAAAAAGACAAAAAGGGAAAAAAAAATTTCTTTATTGGGAATTACAAATTATGACTTTTTTCATTCCTAAAGGCTTTAATAAGATTATATATTACGGCAATAGATCTCAAATTTAGTGTGTGTCAAAATCTCCTGGGTGCTTGTAAAAAATGCAGATTCCTGGTTCCTAGCCCAGATCTGTAGAATCAAAGCATTTGGGAATGAGATGGGGGATTCTATGTAGTTTATCTGCAGACCCCACTTGGAGAAAGTATTTCTGTGAGAAACAATCATACATTCAGATAAAAAAAAGTTGAGAAATGCTGATCTTAGTCTGCTGGCTTTATTCTGCAGAGGAGAAATTAAGGGCACAGAGCAGTAAAGAGACTAGACTCACCAAGGGTTTCCAGCTAGTTAGTTGGCTCTTGCACACCAGAAGTGAGGTCTACTGACTCCTGATTGGTGCTCTTTCTATTAGCTCACTCTGTGGTGCCTCTTCCGTGGTTTCTCTAAATTGTCTTTAGAAATGCTAAATAGTGAGGTGCTTGGATTACTTCAGAACAATTGACTTAATTGGCACTTAATTGAGTGAAAAGTGAGTGCTTCTTAAACTGTCTGTGTTGAAGGATCAACTTTGTAAAGGTTTCCCACTCCCCCCAATCTGTTGCCAACCAGTATTTTTATTTATTTTTAAAATTATTTTATTTTATTTTTTTTTAAAGATCCCCTTACCGGTCATCTTTAAAAAAAAAAAAAAGTACAAGAACAATGAGTTACTAGAAAAATCATGCTCTTGGACGTCACAGCAGTGTCAAAGGGCTAGTAAAGATTTCTAAATGCTTACTCTGATTTTTTTCTGTGTTTATCTTGACATGGACCTCTAGCAGTCTGACACGCACACTTTGAATAGCATTTTTCTAGGTAGATCTGAGGACATTTTAAGAACTTGGTATCAGAGGTCTTTGGTCATTTTCCTCCTCATGCCATTCGTAACTGAAGCAACTGACAGAATTCCCATCCTTACCTGGGGAGAGAAGTTCCATCGCTTTGTGATGTCCTGTGTCTGAACCACAATTTTAATACTTGGGGATTAGGTGAGGGATGTTTGCTTTTAATATATTTAAGAGTAAGTTGATAAACTTGCAATTTGATTCCTATATCAGGAAGCATATTCACCTCTTTTGACTAAACACTAGAAAGGAATTTCCAAATTCTTGGCCTGTAACTTAACTCACAGGTAATAAAGATGCCTAAAGGCAAAAGACAGAATAAAATTTGGGGGTGTGCAGTTTCTTGAGAAACTTCAGTTTGTGTTTGCTTTTTAGAAGCCTTTTATAAGTAATCTGGGAAGAAGCCTTATTAGTTTGTGTGGCTGTAATGTCAAAATTAGTGTTGATTTGGAGCGGGGGTGGGGTTGGTGGGGGTGGGGGAATCTCCATGCATGCTTTCTGTCTGGGTTTAATTAGTTGGATGAAATGTCAAACTTGATAGATTATTGGAACTGTTATTTTGGTAGTTAAACAATAATGAAACTGTTCGGATGTTTTTAGGGAACATTGCTTCCTGTGTCTGGACTTTGCACAGGAGAAAGTTTCAATTGTTCAGAAGCAATTCTGCTTAGAAAATGTAGCTTCTGTGGCTCCTAACACAGCTGTCTAAATTACTAGCTATATTGGGGACTTTGGACAAGTATTGTTTAACACTTTTGGAAACAATTTATGTTTCTGATTCCAAAAATGTCTGTGGTTGTTCCCTGAATAGCTGAGAAAACTAGAAATGGGAGAAAGGTATTGCATGTATCTAGGTTATCCAAGTCAAGTGTTTTTTCTTTAAGCATCTCTAGAACAAACCATCTTTTTAACTAAGGAGGGAGGTTTATGGGACTGTCGTTGACCTCATGAGCCTTTCTTTCCTAGTTAAATGACTATTCAGTAGGATAGCATGTTGTCAGGCTGAGTGCCAGACTTCAGAGGGCTTTGCTTATTATAACTTTGATTAGCAGAGAGGGGTGGGGAACATGAGTGTTGAGGGGTACAGATATTTTTGAAAGTCTCTCTGCCTGCTATGGGAAGTCTTGACTTTTTTTCACTTTGAACATTTCATTTGGTGACGGATGTTATAAAACTCTCTTTCCAAACAAGCCCCCTTTCCTACTGAAATCATATGTTGGCCACAGGAGCTTGGGAAGCGCTGGGTGTGCTCGGTAGGATTTATTTTACTCATTCCATTGTGTAAGATGATTCTTTTTTCTGAATGAAGTCGTATGCATTCTTCAGTAGGAGTTAGGGGAAGGCTTATTCTTGTCTAAAAGTATGAAAGAATTGTGTGTAAGACTGATCAAAAGACTGGCATTTATTTTGTTATGTGTTACTTCTATTTGTACTATATTTTACCTGTATAAAAATTACCAACAGTTATTGTGTGCTTTCTGTGTGCCAGGGAGTTTACTATATTGACTCATTTAATCTTCCCAACAGTCCTATGAGGTATGTAGGTACCTCATCTTTGTTCCAGAGATGTGAAAGTACAGCAGAGAGAAGTTAAATCGTGGGCCTTAGGTCACACAGCATTCAAACCCAAGTAGTCTGGCTGTAAACGTTGAGCTTGCAACCACTGGGCTACAGTTGCCTCACTCCATAGCTCATCTAGTAGTAGTATTTTCAGAGTGGGTCTTTACCATGTGGGCTTAAAACTATGGTTCCATTTCATACCATGGCGGCTTAAAACTATGCTTTTATACTGGGCCTCCTTGTGTGGAATGCAATTTAAAAATGGTGTTAGCAATACTTGTTACTTGTTTTACTAGTTTTAGTTCTGTAAGTGTATTTGATATATAAGCCAGTCACCTTTAAAAACACATTTGGCTAAATAGCTACATCATTGGGTTAGAGAAGAATTCGTTGGTGGTTTTTCATTTTTCAGTTTCTTTTTTTTTTTTTTTTGGAGTGTCTTCCTGTTTGTCAGTAGGCTTTCCCAACCAAGGGGCCTCGTGTTGTAAGTAATATTGGTAGAGTAAACGGTGATAGACCATTTTCAGTCAGAAGCAGAATAGAAAGTATAACTTGGTTATCTGGACTTGAAGCAAATATTCTGCTTTCGGTGCTTATGAAGTCCCTTGAGGATGGGTTTGAAGAATCACAGAGGAAGCATCGGTTTTATTTTTTCCACCAACCTCTCCCTCGTGTTTTGGAGATTGCTACAGAGACTTTTGTAAGAAAAACTATTTGCATAATGAAGCCTGTCACATGTGAGGTGCCCTACCTGGTAACCACATCTTTGACAATTTATTTGTCTTATTGCTGTGGTTTTCAGATGTTTTTGATATCAAACACAGCACTTTTGACTGCCTGCTGAGCTGAAATTGCAGAGAGTTTGTTCTGCATGGGTTACTTCTGCTGCTTTCTGGCCTATTGCTCATGGCTTTGGGGGAGCTTAGATAAAAATACCAGGAGGGATAAGGGCACAAGTAATGCCTGAATGTATTTCAGGTAGTTGGGCCAGCAAACAATCCACACTTTAAGAACCTTTTTTTACTCCTGGCATAGTAAATACTGCAAAATAGAATGAAGCAAGCTGTGCTTTATAAACTTTTTACCTTTCTTAGTTCCCTGTAGTGGCTAGACAGTTGACTGAGTGGTTGCTTTTTTTTTTAACTTTTGGGGTTTTTTTTGGTGACTAGCTGACAAAACCCTTGACCTAGGTGCTAAACACCACACTCTAAACAACTGAGCTAACAGGCCAGTCCTAACTTCTTATTTTGAGATAATTACACATTCACAGAAAGTTGCAAAAATAGCAGAGTTCCCATGCACCCTTCACCCAGTTTCTCCCAGTGGTTGCATCTTATTTAGTCATAATGCAGTATCAAAACCAGAAAATTGACATTGTGTGTGTGTGTGTGTAGTTCTGTGCCATTTTATCACATATGTAGATTCATGTAAGTACCACCACAATTGAGATACAGAACTATTCTGTCCATACAGAAATGCCCCTTGTGCTACCGCTTTATACTCACACACATCCCTTTCTCCCCACCATCCCTAAACCAGTAATCTGCCCTCTGTCTCTCTGTAATTTTGTCATTTCAGAAATGTTATGGAAATGGAATCACACTACTATGTGACCTTTTTTTTTTTTCCTTTTTGTCTTTTTTACTGACCGGTAACGGGATCGCAACCCTCGGTGTTGCGTCCGCACCGCGCTCAGCCAGTGAGCGGGAACCGGTCTGTATGTGGGATCCGAACCCTCGGTGGGAGCGCACTCTCCACTGCGCCACCGGGCCGGCCCCTATGTGACCTTTTGAGACTGGCATTTTTCACTTAGCATGACACCCTCCATCCAAGTTGTTGTGTGTAGCAATATTTTGTTCCTTTTTCTTGCTGTGTATTCCATGGTGTGGATGTTCCAGTTTGTTTAACCATTTATCCATTGAAGGGGGCATTTTGGTTGTTTCCAGTTGGGGCTGTTACAAATAAAGCCATTACGAACATTTGTGTACAGGTGTTTGTGTGGACACAAGTTTTAATTTCTCTGGGTTAAATGCCTAGGAATGCAATTGCTCGTTCTTATAGTAAGTGTATATTCAGTTTTCTAAAGAAACCACCAAACTCTTTTCTAGAGTGTTTGTACCATTTTATAGTCCCACCAGCAATGTATGAGATCCTGTTTCTCTGTACCCTCATCAGCATTTGCTGTTGTCACCATTTTTAATTTTAGCTGTTCTAATAGGTGGCATATCTGGTTTTGAAGTTTATCAGATTACAAAATAAAAATGATTTGACTGATGAAGGTAGAGTTTTGAGATGTGTATTTTTAGCCTTCCATGTGAGTCTGCCTCTGTACAGTGATGTAGTGGTTTTTAACTCCCCTTCTGTGGTTTCATTGAGAGTAGGGCTCAATAGGAACTCTCTTTAAGCAGCAGTACCTACCTAGTACAGCACTGCTCCTGGAGCAGTACTGCCAGTGAACAAACTACGTTTTTAAAACTATAAATTTCTTGTTAACTCTTTATAAATTTGACTCCATTACTATAGCCTAGTAATAGGCTGGGTGGGTGGATGGTACAGGAATCAAACTCTGGACTTTGGTGTTATCAGCACCATGCTTTCACCAACTGAGCTAAGCTAACTGGCCGGCCTTATAGGCTACATATTACTCAGAATTAGCTCAGAAGGCCCCTAAAAACTTGTTCAGATTGTTTTGTTTTATGTTATTTGTCAAGTGGTCTTGGGTACTTTATTTCTGACAATATTAAGTAGCTTAAACTGCTCATTTAAAAATACTAAAATAATATGAAAGTATATATATAAACCAGAAGATAAATCCCCATCCCCACCAGAAGTAACTAGTAAGTTGTTCTAGATTATTTGTGTTTTGTATCTCTCTCTGTGTATGTATGTATATGTATCAATCATATATATCTAAATATTCCCTACCTGCTGTACACAGGGTTTTTTTATTCTTTGAATGGGTAATGTGTTATGAGCATTTTTCCATGTGAATTTTTTTTTTTTCCTTTTTGTCTTTTTTACTGACCGGTAACGGGATCGCAACCCTCAGTGTCGCGCCCGTACCGGGGACCGGCAACGGGATCGCAACCCTCGGTGTTGCGCCTGCACCGCGCTCAGCCAGTGAGCGGGAACCGGTCTCCACATGGGATCCGAACCCTCGGCGGGAGCGCCACCACGCTCCCAAGCGACGCACTCTCCAGTGCGCCACCGGGCCGGCCCTCCATGTGAATTTTTTTTTTTTTTCCTTTTTGTCTTTTTTCATGTCCGGCAACGGACCGCAACCCTCAGTGTTGCGCCTGTAACGGACGGGACCGGCAACGGGATCGCAACCCTCGGTGCTGCGCCCGCCCCTCGCTCAGCCAGTGAGCGGGAACCGGTCTGTATGTGGGATCCGAACCCTCGGCGGGAGCGCTGCTGCGCTCCCAAGCGGCGCACTATAGCAGTGCGCCACTGGGCCGGCCCTGAATTTTTTAAAGCACTTAGTGCTTGGGACAGAGTTTTGGGTTCCTTTCTCTAACCTGTATTTGTTCTGTTATAAAAGGGGTGAGTCTGGCTGGTTAGCTCAGTTGGTCAGAGCAGCCGTGTAACACTAAGGTCAAGGATTCGGCTCCCCTACTAGCCAGCTGCCAAAAAATTTTTTAAAAAGTAAAATAAAAGCGGGGAGATCCCTGTACTGGCCAGCTGCCAAGAATGAAAAAGAAAAAAAGAGCCGGGGGGGGGGGGGGGTGAGAGAGGTACCTTTGAAAGACCTAAAGAAAATCAGTTTTATTCTTTATTATATGGATTTGTGTTGAAATAAGGTGGTAGATTTATTTGTAAGTAAATCTGTAAAATTCTGCATGTTAGGATGTATCTATCCACTTTATTATAAATAATAAAAGTCTGATTTTATGATGTGATTTCTTGCAGAACCTTGGGGGAAGTGAGAACTGTGAGCATAATAATCTTTAGAGAATGTGCAGACCTTTGGGTATTTGTCTACCTATCGGCTGCTTAGTCAGATGGAGCGTTTTCTTAAGTGCTACTGAAATGCACAGTTCAGTCTTTATGAAATCTCTCCTTCTGTCTTCTCTCCCTCTGCCATTACTTTGATTACCTTGATGGGATGTTCAAGCTGTGCAGTCTTATCCTTTTATTTCCATAGCCTACAAAAGCCAGTTTGAAGAGTAACTGTAGGTGAACAGGTAATCTTATCTACTTGGCTAGAAATCACCCTTCAAGATGAAACATGTTGACAAAGGCCCACTAGACTTGGGAATGTGAACAAAGGTAACTTAATCTTGTGGTATTTTTAGTGGAAACCAGGAAGTCTGACTTATTGGAGTCAGAGCATGTGTGTGAGCGAGAGAGTATGTGTGTGTGAATTTGAGGAGAAGAATCCAGAGGTATACAGTAAAGAAGAATTATGAATTCAGGAGATCTTCAAAGTTGAATTACAGAATCTTTGTTCCGAGAGGATGGTTACAGGGGCAAGATAATAGGACCTGAGCCTACTAGTCACTTCATTATGAAGCTATTAGAGTTGTTTAAGTGATGGAGTTTGATGATAGAGGCCTTTTGTCTGCCCTTCTTCTGTATTAACAGCTTAGGAAAAAAAACCAAGAAATAGCTTTGTATAGAAAATTACACTCATCAAATGGTTCCAAGATATCTGTTGCTACGTATCTGAAATGAGCTGCCCAAGATAGCAATTTGGTCACATTGCCGACTCTCTTTTTCTCTGTCTTGTTATCAGGTCCTCAGACTGTGTCCTGACAGCTTTGGATTCTTCTTTTTCCCACATGCTTGCTACTTTTTCAATCACTGACATATAGGAATGTAGTGTTTTATTGTGCCTGAGGTGGGCAGTTGCTAGACTCTTGAAATTGGATACCTTTTCTGAGCTATGAAGTATTATACCATAGTGGATAAGAAAGTGCCCACAATTACATTTTAGAACAGATTCTGGTAACCGTTCTAGCGGGGACAGACTGGGTTCGCATGCCCTTATGCACCTCGGGTTGTTCTGCAGCAAAGTGCTGCAGGTCGTGCCTCATGCAGTGCCAGTTCCTATGTCTGAACATGAAAGTGGCTCGTTAAAGATTAAAGGGACCGCCTGGTCCTTCTGGCCCTAAGATGGAATGATCTCCACCATGGCGACAGCCTTTGTCTCCCAGGAGAGGCCATTTTATATAGTAGGTTTGTGCTTCCAAATGTTACAGTAAGCCTGTGCTGGCTGATGCTGTGGTGATAAGTTGACATTTGGGTGCTCTCAAGACATATGAGCTATATGGCATCCCATGGTTTGGATTTCTGGGCAAAACTGACTGATCAGAAGTCAAAAGCCTCTACTTTCAACCCATGCCATTGGGGGAGGTTTTCTCCTTTGTTTTATTTTACTATTCTGTTGAGTTGAGTGAACTTTAATTTTCAAAGCCATAAAAATTCCATTAAGCACCATGTACTTACTGTATTCCAGGTGTGAAAATGTCTCAGTATAACAAGATTGTGGGTGACAGCTAAAATCCTTAATAGTTAGGATAATTGTCTCTGGGAGCTTAAAGACAATAATGGTCCAACCAACAAAATAAATACCGTTCAATGGTCGTATTCTTTGTGGTTTTTATGGGTGAGGGGATTGATGTCTAGGACCTGCTCAGTGTGATTACTGTTCAGCTTGGTGGTCTTCTCAGTCAGAACAATCTTTTCATTTTACTCTGAGCAGTGCTTAGGGAACATAGCTGTGACCTGTCTGAAAACACGATCCAAGGCCTATCTGCATCACAATTGTTTGGAACAGAGAGTTGCTTACTAAAAATTCAGATTCTGGGGCCTCCCTCCACTTCTGCTAATTCAGCATGTCTGAGGGACTGGGATGGTAAATGATCACTTTCAATAAGCATGCTTGTTGATTTTTAAGTACCCCTAGAGTTGATGCTTGAGTATCTTAAAGCTTATTTTTCATGTTTAATTTCTGTGATTAGATGATAGATGTTTGGGTGGCACCCTTATTATTTTTCTTAAATAGTAGATACTCTAGTTTAAAAAAAAAAAAAGGGTTATAAGATACTGAACACCAAAGGTTAGAATTTGTCAGCGCCCTTAATTATCAACAATGTGAAAGAGCTACTGATTCCTGGAAATTTGGGCTTATCAATTCACCATCTTCTCAGTCAGAAAAAGAATGTGGACATAAGTATGATTAATTTTTATTTTTTATTTTTTTTATTTTTTTTATTTTTTTTTCTTTTTCCGTGTCCGGCAACGGATCACAACCCTCAGTGTCACCCCCGCACCGGACCGGGACCGGCAACGGGACCGCAACCCTCGGTGTTGCCCCCGCGCCTCGCTCAGCCAGTGAGCGGGAACCGGTCTGTATGTGGGATCCGAACCCTCGGGCGGGAGCGCCACCGCGCTTCCCAAGCGGCGCACTTATCCAGTGCGCCACCGGGCTGGCCCCAAGTATGATTAATTTTGTTAAAAAGAAGAAATGTGCAGTACCATTTAGGATGCTGGGAGCAGAGAAGTAGATGAAAGGGAGGTATTGAGAGGAAAGAGTACGAAGGGGAAACAATTAAAACAGTTTATAAGGGGCCGGCCCGGTGGCGCACTCGGTAGAGTGCGGCGTTTGGGAGCGCGGCGGCGCTCCCGCCGAGGGTTCGGATCTCATATAGAGACAGGTCCGTTCACTGGTTGAGCGTGGTGCGGGAGCCACACCAAGGGTTGCGATCCCGTTGCTGGTCGCGGTACGGGCACGACACCGAGGGTTGCGATCCCGTTACTGGTCACGAAAAAAAAAAGACAAAAAGGAAAAAAAAAAAAAGTTTATAAACTACAAAAATGTAAAGCTTTAACTGAATATTAAACTACCAAGTAATATTTGAATATATGCTTGCTGTAAAAAAAAAAAAAATTAAATGCTGATAAAGCTAAAAATGGCTCCTTGATCCTCGTTCCCACTGCAGTTCTCTCCCTGGTGTGTGTATCCTCCCAGATTTTTTTGTATGTATTTGGTAATTTTCTATGGATTTAGAAGACTACAGTTTCCTGAGAAATGAATATTTTTCTTTTTCTTTTGACACCTGCTTATTGTTTATAATGTTTAGATCTATTGCAGAAAGAAAAAATAAATGTGGACTATAAACGGCATCACATTTCTGTTCAAGTAAAACAATGAGTGAGGTTGTGTACAAATTTTATATATACATACACAGACATAGCTACACACACATTACATATCTGTTGAACCACTCATTAAAAAAAAAAACCCTGTAAATAGCTTTGGGTGGTAAATTACCTGAGTTTTAAAATAATGTATTGGAAGAACTTCATCTCAAAGCCACAGTTATTTTTCTTATTTCTCACATAGCCTCATATTCTCATAATTTTCATATTACTTTAAAAAAACCTCAAGTGCCTGAAGTCGTTAGTTCAAATTTAGCATCTTTTATAAGCTCTAAATGTGTAATCCTCAGCCTTTCCATTTCTGAAAGAAAGAACTAGGATGGAGTATGGCTATATTTTTGGGGAAACTGATGAAAACTATCAGAATCCCAGAGAGGGAGAAGATAAGCTGCAATGGCTCTTCTCACCCACTTACTGGTGTCTCTCTGGGCAGCATTATGGAGTTCCCAAGCTCTGGGCCTCATGTTGCTCTTTGTGTAATTCACATTTATTTCCTGGGTACAGTACCATCTGGATTTTCTCTTATTTTAAATTTAGTAACATAGAATGGGCCAGAAGCTTTTTAAAATAATACTTTGTTTTTTCCAAAGGAGGTTCCGTATTTGTCTGTACCTTGGGAGTTGTTTCATATTAGAAAGTTTGTGACTTATCATCATCTACAGAAATATGTTTTAAAGTGTGGCCCATGAGATAATGGTTGTCAGCTGCTATAAAGATGCTTTATCATTTGAAAAGGACTAATTAACACATATTATAGGGAAACTGCTTTAAACGTAGCCATTTTCTGAAAAGGAAAATACCGAAGGGGAGGAAATAAAACGCAATATTTTATAATACCTTATAAAAGCTTAGTGTGGCTAACCTACTGGAATAATGTAATTAAGGAGAATTAAGTGAGTTGGATAAAGAACTTTTTTTAAGAATTAAGTAGCATAGTTTTTTAAACCCAAATTCTGTCTGCACATACATTTTAATTAGCCTAACATTTATTGAATGACAAGCTGGGTTAGCAGCTACATCCAGAGTTCATGCCGTGAGAGACCTACCTTGAAGGATGGAATGAGGCTAGGTGCGGCGGCCTCCAGTGCTCATGCTCAGAAACAGCTGATGGTCATGGGGAACCATCACATGTTCTGAGTAGGAAACAGAAGAATCTGATATGAACTTCAGTTTCTCTTTTGTCAAATTAGAACACATAGATAGCAAGGACTTGATCTTTTGTTTTCCTTGTATTGCACTAATGCCAATTCTAGCCTGTTAGGGCAAATTCAGTAAGAATTAATAGCTGTTGATGAGCCAGTCATTCTAGAATTGATTTTTTAATAAGCAGGCTAATAAATGAGAATTGACAAGAATTTAGGGATTTTTCTTTTAAGAACAAGTGTTAAGGTGATTTTCACAGCCTCCTATATTCCTTCTGCATCCATCCTGGTGTGATAGTGGATAATTTAACTTTAGCATAGAGAATGTAGCAGCTGATTTAAAAACAAACTGCAGGACTTCTGTCTTAATCAGGGAACTTGAGTTATCTAAAGACAGAGGTCAGAGGAGGCTGGGTGGGAAAAGGATCAATGAGCCTGGTTAGAGCTGACAAAAATTCACCTCAATGATTCGACCAGTTAACAATGACTGGGCAAGTTCCCCCCAGTCTACTGACCCAGGTGTTCTAATTTGTAAATACAAAGTGACTTCTTTATCAGCCTCCTGGGAAAATCTTCAGTGTTGTGAACCTGCTACCTTCTGTAATCTTGCCGTTTGAGCTCCAGGTTGTTCTCAGATGAAATTTCAGAAACTGGCCACTAGAGCTTTCCTCGTAAGGGCTCCAGAGGCGGTTGAGCTACCAGCAGTAGGGGAATCAGGTTTACCTGCCCTCCAGTAATCAGCACTTAATTGAAAACAATCAGTGGGGTGCCTCAACTTTTCTAGGTTGCATTTGATTGTATTTGGCTCAGGCTGAGTTGTTTGGGAGTTTTGCCTAGCGTGAGTCAGCACTGCCCTGGGTAAACTGCCTGCTCTGTTGCGATCTTGCTTACTAAAGATATGTCCCCAGGCGGCACCATTCACTTTGCCTGAAAGCTGCTGCTGTTGGTTCCTGAGATGATCTCATCTGAACATGGCTCCACGACCTCAGCCACAGGAACCGGGTGAAGCTTGCTTTCTGCCGTGGCATTGTTTTGAAACAGGCAAAATCAGGTAACCCCAGACTGTTTTCTTAGTTTCAGTAGCTGGTCTCAGCTGGGAAAATCTTTAGTCTTCAGAAGCGAGTCAATGCCTTATCAATTTGGGTATCTTAAACTCAGTCCTTCAAATCTCTGAAGGGGTACTTGGGGGAAAAGTTTCATTTCATTTGGGATCTGGAGTGGCTTTAGATCTAATTAGACTATTGATTATATAAACCTTAGAGAAGTCAAGCATTAGGTTTGCAGCTTTATCCATCTTTTGTTGTTGTATTTTCTGTTCTTTTTGTGTCTTGTGAGAAACAGTTGTCAAATTAAACCAGTTAAAGGAAAAGAAGCAAACACATTTGCTGACTGACCTAATAGCTGTGAATATTGAATTGTAGAGGACACTGTCTTACCAGTGAGTTTGTCCCCAAATTCCTTTCTGAGGTATTCTGGAAAACCTCCCATCATCCCTAATTCTGATCAGGCTACTGCCCTATATCCCTCCTGCTTTTCACCTCTAAACTTTTTAACTCTCCAGCTAGAGTGTCAGACTGTTACATCTCTAGGTAGTCGCACCCCTCAAAGTTATGCTTCTGCTCTGTACAGTTATCCTATGTGGTCCATGTTCTCTTTCACTTTGACCTTTGCACATATGAGCCCTCTCTGAAACACCCTGCCCCAATTTAACCTGGTTTCATCCTAGAAGTCACTTCTTCCACAAAGCGTCGTATTTACTAAGACTGGGTGAGTACTCAGGAGAACCCACTATTTATTCCAGTCATAGGGTATATTGAGAATCAAGGTCTGTTTTATTGGAATTGTATCCGTGGTACTTGGCATGTAGTAGGTTCTCAGTAAGGGTAGAATGAGGAAGGACCTATACCGTACTTTCTCAGCTCTGATCCTCTTATTAATCCTTTGTTATTTTGGCTTTTATGCCTGTTACACCATACTCATACTTTCCTAAAGATCACCAGTAAACTAATTGCTAAACCCAGTGTCCCGATTTCAGTCTCCACCTTACTTAATCTCTGCCTGCATTTAACACCGTTCAACTCCCCCCCCCCCCCCCCCCCCCCCCCCCCCCCCCCCCCCCCCCC
>NW_007726923.1:326020-329625 GCF_000696425.1 Galeopterus variegatus
CCCCCCGCCCCCAGCAATGCTCTTCATTTCTCCTCTCCTTAGTTTTCAGTTCCCTTCTATTATTTCTTCTCATTCTCTGTGGACAATCCCATAAATGTTAAGATGCCCCAAGTCTTTGCTTTGCGTATCTTTTCATTCTTCTCTAACTCCCTTCCTCTATCTCAAATATGCCCATAAATTCAGCTACCCTCGTTATGTTTTACTAGCCCAGCTATCCTTCCCAAACTTCAGATCCTTATTTCCACCTTGACAAATGACCAACTTGACAAACCTACCAGGGTGTTCAAAAGGTATCTTAAATTCAACATGTGTGTAACTGAACTTATCTCACTTTCCCAGTATCTATCTGCTTGTATTGCTGTATGTTTGAACTTTGTTAATTATATCCACCAAATCTCCTTGTTCGTTCTTTTTATGCTCACATCCTCTAAATATGCAAAACCCATGGTTGCTAAACCTTGTCAGTTATATTGGAGGACAGTTTGATGTGTGGCTTTTCTTCATCCCCATTCATATTGCTTTAATTTACCAGAAGTCAAGAACAGGACATTTTGCTTAACCAGACCAATGGCTTAGAATTTTGTGTGTGAATATTTTTAGGCAGGGCCTGCACTCTTCAAAGATTATAGATACCACCATTATCTGAGATCTTACACATTGAAGACTTCACATTTTACCTACTTTGTTCCCAGGAATTTGAGTTCGTAACTCCTGGTTCAAACCCTTACCAAACAGACTTCTTCCACTCCACCATAGGTCCTTCTCTGCTCCTGTCTTCTCCACATTACTCAAGTTATCTTGCTATAAAGGCCAAATCTAATATTTTCATTTTCAGGTTTTCAAGGTGCCATTGGTTCTCTGTGACCTACTTAGCTTGATTTGTAAATTCCCTTCACAATAAGACCCTGTCCTTCCCGTTAACGGTTATCCATCTTATCTCCCTCTCCCCTAGTCATTTCTCTCCTCTCCAACCTCTCTGAATTTCTCATTTTTCCATTCCCTGTATATACTATATCCTTTAAGAATCTATGCCTTTTTCTGATGGCCTTCCCCTTCTCTGACTGGCAAAGTGCTCATCCCCCAGGAGACTCAAAACATATATGAAATCTTCTCTGGGCCAGCCCGTGGCTCACTCGGGAGAGTGTGGTGCTGATAACACCAAGGCCACGGGTTCGGATCCCATATAGGGATGGCCGGTTCGCTCACTGGGTGAGCGTGGTGCTGACAACATCAAGTTAAGGGTTAAGATCCCCTTACCAGTCATCTTTAAATAAATAAATAAGTACATACATACATACATAAAAACTAAATTCACTAATTAATTAAAAAATTAAAAATTAACACTTCTCTGACTGGCAAAGTGCTCATCCCCCAGGAGACTCAAAACATATATGAAATCTTCTCTGGGCCAGCCCGTGGCTCACTCGGGAGAGTGTGGTGCTGATAACACCAAGGCCACGGGTTCGGATCCCATATAGGGATGGCCGGTTCGCTCACTGGGTGAGCGTGGTGCTGACAACACCAAGTCAAGGGTTAAGATCCCCTTACCGGTCATCTTTTAAAAAAAAAAAAAGAAATCTTCTCTGACTTCCCCTAGTATAGTTATTCCTTATTTGGACTTCTTTAGCACTGTTTGCCTCTTTCACTAGACTGTTGAGTTCCTTGACTAAACTTGGTGTCCCTGGTCTAGAGTCTGGTACCATCATAGACAGTGGCTGAAGTGGGTCTCCAGGGTCAAACCATTGTTCTTTTTTTTTTTTTTGGTGTCTGGCCAGTACGGGGATCCAAACCTGTGACCTTGCCGTTACAAGGCTGAGCTCTTAATAACTTAGATAGTTGGCTAGCCTCAAACTACTATTCTAAATGTCTTTATTCGTCTTTTCAGTATTAGGAAATCCATAAGCTCTCTTATCAGATGGCATATTTTTGGTTTCCATTTGATGAACATGAGCCCATGGCTACCTATTCTGTATGTGTCACCTGAAACTGTCAGGTAACCAGTCTGCTAATTTGAAGATTTAAAGGGCTTATTGAAATCTATTCCCACAATATGACCTAACATTTTTATAGTGCTTTATAAAATTATTTCCCTTATGTCATCTTATTTGATACCTACAGTAATCCTGTGTTGGGTAGGCTTTCTGTATCCCTATTTTGTCTGTAGTTATAAAGCTAGTTCTGACATGGAAGCATACATTCAGGTAAGACTCAGAAGGAAAACATGTTCTTACGCTTCATTAATCAACTGGTGTTTCTCTTTGCCATTAAATATACTCTCTTGGGTTGTATAGAAATGGTGCCTGTGCTCTATAGGCACGTGCTAAAGATTTTGCCTTTTATAAGGCCACTTTGTCATCAAGGTGCAAGGAGAAGGTGCCCATAGCCTGCCTGACCTATCGAAAGCCTGTGGTTAGAGACCTTGACTGAAATTAATGGTGTGCCCACTCCAGCCTCTCAAGCTTTCCTGTTGTACTTCAAATATCTGGGATTTGTTAAAACCTACTACCATAGTGAAGTGTCAAACCAGGGTGGTGAGTGAAGGTAGTCAGCACAAAATGGAGTAAATTGAGTGTTAAGAGCAGAAAAGATTTCGTAGTAATTCGAGCAAGTGATTAAGTTTGTAGAGCATTTACAACTTCTGGGCTGCTAAAATGCCATATTTGTGACTATGTGAAATTTGATTATAGAAAGATGAACCATCAGGGTTAGGAAATACTCTGTTAGATACTGGCATATGGCATTCAATTTTGGTCCCCTCATACTTGAGAGCATAATCAAAGATGATTAATTAAAAGGTTGAAAAATAGGTCCTATCATTAAAAGTTAAAAAAAAAAATTAAGCCTATGGAAAAAAAAGCTAAGGGATAGCTTGACTACCATCTTCAAGTACAAGAATTGTTTTTGCCAAGGGGATTTTTATTAATTATTCTTCATGAACTTCAAAGATTTAAGAGGAAATGGACTTAAATTGAAGGATGATGAATACAAGGAAGATATTTTTGATCACCAAGGTTGGGAGACATTTGAATTATTGATTGATCATTGATATGATCATAGCTAAAGAGAGTGTTGAATTTCTAACGTTTCAGTTGTCTATTACTGCGTAACAGATTACCCTAAAACTTTTGGCCACATAAAATGACAAACATTTTATTTCTCATGATTCTGTGAGTTAATAATTCAGGGAAGGACATGTGATTTTTGTTGGACTGGAGAATCCAAGACAGCTTCACCCAAGGTCTGGGGCCTAGGTGCTAGCTGTTGACAGAGACATCTTGGTTCTCCTCCATGAGGTCTCTTTATTGATCTCTCATCATTCATTGATCTAGATTGGGCTCCTTCCATGTGGTGGCGAGGCCATATGGAAGCTGCAGGGTCTCTTAAGACCACATCATCACTTTTGCCCCATTTTTGGGGTCAAAGTAAGTTACAAATGTTGCCCACATTCAAGAAGAGAGGGGACATGGACTTAAATTCTTGAAAGAGGGTCAAAATCACACTGCAGAAGGGCATGCAGTATGGGTAGGATTACTTGCCAGTTTTGCAAACAATTTACAACATTGACTGTAGAGATTTTTCTTTTTTTTTTTTTTTTTTTTTTTTTA
>NW_007726923.1:329635-335427 GCF_000696425.1 Galeopterus variegatus
CCCAGCAATGCTCTTCATTTCTCCTCTCCTTAGTTTTCAGTTCCCTTCTATTATTTCTTCTCATTCTCTGTGGACAATCCCATAAATGTTAAGATGCCCCAAGTCTTTGCTTTGCGTATCTTTTCATTCTTCTCTAACTCCCTTCCTCTATCTCAAATATGCCCATAAATTCAGCTACCCTCGTTATGTTTTACTAGCCCAGCTATCCTTCCCAAACTTCAGATCCTTATTTCCACCTTGACAAATGACCAACTTGACAAACCTACCAGGGTGTTCAAAAGGTATCTTAAATTCAACATGTGTGTAACTGAACTTATCTCACTTTCCCAGTATCTATCTGCTTGTATTGCTGTATGTTTGAACTTTGTTAATTATATCCACCAAATCTCCTTGTTCGTTCTTTTTATGCTCACATCCTCTAAATATGCAAAACCCATGGTTGCTAAACCTTGTCAGTTATATTGGAGGACAGTTTGATGTGTGGCTTTTCTTCATCCCCATTCATATTGCTTTAATTTACCAGAAGTCAAGAACAGGACATTTTGCTTAACCAGACCAATGGCTTAGAATTTTGTGTGTGAATATTTTTAGGCAGGGCCTGCACTCTTCAAAGATTATAGATACCACCATTATCTGAGATCTTACACATTGAAGACTTCACATTTTACCTACTTTGTTCCCAGGAATTTGAGTTCGTAACTCCTGGTTCAAACCCTTACCAAACAGACTTCTTCCACTCCACCATAGGTCCTTCTCTGCTCCTGTCTTCTCCACATTACTCAAGTTATCTTGCTATAAAGGCCAAATCTAATATTTTCATTTTCAGGTTTTCAAGGTGCCATTGGTTCTCTGTGACCTACTTAGCTTGATTTGTAAATTCCCTTCACAATAAGACCCTGTCCTTCCCGTTAACGGTTATCCATCTTATCTCCCTCTCCCCTAGTCATTTCTCTCCTCTCCAACCTCTCTGAATTTCTCATTTTTCCATTCCCTGTATATACTATATCCTTTAAGAATCTATGCCTTTTTCTGATGGCCTTCCCCTTCTCTGACTGGCAAAGTGCTCATCCCCCAGGAGACTCAAAACATATATGAAATCTTCTCTGGGCCAGCCCGTGGCTCACTCGGGAGAGTGTGGTGCTGATAACACCAAGGCCACGGGTTCGGATCCCATATAGGGATGGCCGGTTCGCTCACTGGGTGAGCGTGGTGCTGACAACACCAAGTCAAGGGTTAAGATCCCCTTACCGGTCATCTTTTAAAAAAAAAAAAAGAAATCTTCTCTGACTTCCCCTAGTATAGTTATTCCTTATTTGGACTTCTTTAGCACTGTTTGCCTCTTTCACTAGACTGTTGAGTTCCTTGACTAAACTTGGTGTCCCTGGTCTAGAGTCTGGTACCATCATAGACAGTGGCTGAAGTGGGTCTCCAGGGTCAAACCATTGTTCTTTTTTTTTTTTTTGGTGTCTGGCCAGTACGGGGATCCAAACCTGTGACCTTGCCGTTACAAGGCTGAGCTCTTAATAACTTAGATAGTTGGCTAGCCTCAAACTACTATTCTAAATGTCTTTATTCGTCTTTTCAGTATTAGGAAATCCATAAGCTCTCTTATCAGATGGCATATTTTTGGTTTCCATTTGATGAACATGAGCCCATGGCTACCTATTCTGTATGTGTCACCTGAAACTGTCAGGTAACCAGTCTGCTAATTTGAAGATTTAAAGGGCTTATTGAAATCTATTCCCACAATATGACCTAACATTTTTATAGTGCTTTATAAAATTATTTCCCTTATGTCATCTTATTTGATACCTACAGTAATCCTGTGTTGGGTAGGCTTTCTGTATCCCTATTTTGTCTGTAGTTATAAAGCTAGTTCTGACATGGAAGCATACATTCAGGTAAGACTCAGAAGGAAAACATGTTCTTACGCTTCATTAATCAACTGGTGTTTCTCTTTGCCATTAAATATACTCTCTTGGGTTGTATAGAAATGGTGCCTGTGCTCTATAGGCACGTGCTAAAGATTTTGCCTTTTATAAGGCCACTTTGTCATCAAGGTGCAAGGAGAAGGTGCCCATAGCCTGCCTGACCTATCGAAAGCCTGTGGTTAGAGACCTTGACTGAAATTAATGGTGTGCCCACTCCAGCCTCTCAAGCTTTCCTGTTGTACTTCAAATATCTGGGATTTGTTAAAACCTACTACCATAGTGAAGTGTCAAACCAGGGTGGTGAGTGAAGGTAGTCAGCACAAAATGGAGTAAATTGAGTGTTAAGAGCAGAAAAGATTTCGTAGTAATTCGAGCAAGTGATTAAGTTTGTAGAGCATTTACAACTTCTGGGCTGCTAAAATGCCATATTTGTGACTATGTGAAATTTGATTATAGAAAGATGAACCATCAGGGTTAGGAAATACTCTGTTAGATACTGGCATATGGCATTCAATTTTGGTCCCCTCATACTTGAGAGCATAATCAAAGATGATTAATTAAAAGGTTGAAAAATAGGTCCTATCATTAAAAGTTAAAAAAAAAAATTAAGCCTATGGAAAAAAAAGCTAAGGGATAGCTTGACTACCATCTTCAAGTACAAGAATTGTTTTTGCCAAGGGGATTTTTATTAATTATTCTTCATGAACTTCAAAGATTTAAGAGGAAATGGACTTAAATTGAAGGATGATGAATACAAGGAAGATATTTTTGATCACCAAGGTTGGGAGACATTTGAATTATTGATTGATCATTGATATGATCATAGCTAAAGAGAGTGTTGAATTTCTAACGTTTCAGTTGTCTATTACTGCGTAACAGATTACCCTAAAACTTTTGGCCACATAAAATGACAAACATTTTATTTCTCATGATTCTGTGAGTTAATAATTCAGGGAAGGACATGTGATTTTTGTTGGACTGGAGAATCCAAGACAGCTTCACCCAAGGTCTGGGGCCTAGGTGCTAGCTGTTGACAGAGACATCTTGGTTCTCCTCCATGAGGTCTCTTTATTGATCTCTCATCATTCATTGATCTAGATTGGGCTCCTTCCATGTGGTGGCGAGGCCATATGGAAGCTGCAGGGTCTCTTAAGACCACATCATCACTTTTGCCCCATTTTTGGGGTCAAAGTAAGTTACAAATGTTGCCCACATTCAAGAAGAGAGGGGACATGGACTTAAATTCTTGAAAGAGGGTCAAAATCACACTGCAGAAGGGCATGCAGTATGGGTAGGATTACTTGCCAGTTTTGCAAACAATTTACAACATTGACTGTAGAGATTTTTCTTTTTTTTTTTTTTTTTTTTTTTTTTAAAGATGACCGGTAAGGGGATCTCAACCCTTGGCTTGGTGTTGTCAGCACCACGCTCAGCCAGTGAGCAAACCGGCCATCCCTATATAGGATCCGAACCCGTGGCCTTGGTGTTACCAGCACCGCACTCTACCGAGTGAGCCACGGGCCGGCCTGACTGTAGAGATTTTTCATGAAAAAATTATACATGTTTACTAAATGGGTCGTTTGGGCATACAATTTACAAACTTGGCTGTATATTAGAGTCATCTGGTAGGTTTTACAAACTCCTAGGTATCAGACACGTAACTGAGGATCTCCTGGGGGTGTTGGCACATAAGAGATACTCTGTGTCATTTCTCTTAGGTAACTATCAGTAAAATGAGTATGGGGGTGGAGAACAGATCCAGATAGGTATAATATATAAGGAAGATTGGTAGGTGGGTTAAGATAGGCCTCCTGGTCTCTTCTGGCTTCCAGAACTTGACTGCACCCTCCGCCTCGTATACTGTTCTCTCCAGTCTGCCTAGTGTAAGTTCTATTTTATTCAGTCAGCACATCATCAGAGCAATGTTTCTTGATGCCTCATTTGTTTTTTTTCTTATGGTTCCTAGCACTTCTCCTTCTTAGCATTTTTTGGTTTATAATTAAATATTTATTTGACTGATATATAATAGACAAAAATATGTCTGCTTTGCTTTCCAGTATCTAACATGCTACCTGCCTCATAAAAGGCACTCAGGAAGTATTTGTCAAATGAATAAGTGGTTGATTAATGCATGAATAAATGAAGTGATATTTGAATTTGATTTTAAAAGGTGATTAGAATTTTGGAAAGGTAGAACAAATGAATGGAAAATTCATTGTTCTGAAGTGGAAAGTGTGGATCATATAATTTCAGAAGATTGGAGGAACAGGTTTGGGAAGAGATGAAGGGTTTGGTTTTGAGTGTACTTAGTAAACTACATTTGAGGTATGAATATCTAGCAAGCATCTAGAAATGAGGTACTGAACCTGAAGGATGAGATTGATTCCAGGTTGATTTGGGAGTTACCTGAATGAAGACTATGGAATCTGTTCCTTCAAATACTTAGTGAGCTTCCACTGTGTGCCAGACAACTGCATTATAGGGAAGGTGAACTGAAGTCTGACTGGTAAGTAGCCAGCTGGGGAGAATGTTCCAGCCCGGAAAGGAACCACAAGTGTTCAGGCCTTGGGGCAATAAATAATTTTTGAGGAATTGAAAAGAGGCCACCAAGGGCTGGAGTGAGGTGAATAGGGGTGTGGGGTTGGGGGAGTTGCATGAGGTAAAGTGGGAGAGGCAGGCAAAGCCCATGTCACATGGGGCCTTTGTGGGCCGTATAGAGAGTCTAGACTTTACTCAAAAGCATGATGAGAAACCATTGAAGGCTTTAAAACAGGAAAGTCACAAGAAGAGATTTTTTTAAAAAATAAAAGGTTACTTTGGGTACTCTGTAGAGAATAGAGTGGCAAAGAAGGGACCAGTAAGGAAGTGTTTGCTCTAGAGTTTAAGAAAGATCATGGCAGATGGGGCAGGGTATGGCAATGGACAAAGTAAGAATGGGGTAGTTTCAGGATATATTTAAAAAGTCGAACCAATAAAGTTCACTAGAGAAGGAAAGGAAGAGTGGGGAGTACAGAACCCTAGGGGATATTCAGGGGCAAAGGGAAGAGCCAAGGAAGGAGGCAGAGAGAAAGATCAGTCCTTAAAGTGAAAGGAGAGTCAAGCTACTGTACTTGCGGTAGGAGCCAGTAGGGAAGAAGGAGCCTGTAAGAGATTCAAGGAAGGATATGGGTAGGTCATCAGTGCGTGGGGCTGCAGGAAAGTCATGAAGGTTGAGGACTTAGGAAAAAGCCATGCATTTATCCATCATAAGACCATTGGTGACCTTGGTGAAAGGGCTTTCAGTAGAGTGGAGTGGAGTTAATGAATGAGTGTGTGATGGGAAAGTGAAATCAGAGTACCAGCTACTTTCTTAGGGAAGTTGGGAATTGAAAAAGGAGACAGCAGAGAGCATACTGTGCATAAACTTGTACAGAGAAGCTTGTGTGTAAAGGTATGCTTTTAAAAACTGTACTGGACCAATATTTCCTAAGCACTTACTCTGCCTGTCACTGTGCTAGGTGCTGTACCAAGTCTATTTATTTTTGTCTTTCAGCAGTTTGCTAAATAGCATAGTGGCCTCCAAAGTGAGTTTCCAAATTCTAGGGTTGCATAAGACCTTCCTTTGGGGTATGAAAAGGAAATATTAGAATTAAGTTTTCCTGGGGCCGGCCCGGTGGCGCACTGCTACAGTGCGCCGCTTGGGAGCGCGGCGGCACTCCCGCCGCGGGTTCGGATCCCACATACAGACCGGTTCCCGCTCACTGGCTGAGCGAGGTGCGGGTGCGACACTGAGGGTTGCAATCCGTGGCCGGACACAAAAAAAGAAAAAAAGAAAAAAAAAAAAAAAAAATAAATTTTTTTTATTTTTTTTTTTTTCTTTTT